>NW_026857099.1:0-45786 GCF_026571515.1 Ruditapes philippinarum | reverse complement strand
AAAAACAGTGAAAAAAATGCCCTATTTAGGCCTCAAAACACTGTTTTTCGTTTGAGAAATGTTTGTTAAAAAAGTGACCACTTTTTTCGGCGCCGTCCCCCATCCAAATATTACATCAGGGGCGTTCCAGAAGGGGGATGTCTCCAAGAAAAATTTGGACAGATGACAGGCTAAAATGGCCTCAGATTGATCTTAGGGCTAACAAGTAACTTACGCTGAAAAGGGCTTTCACTCTATGTCAATTCACTGAGAAGTGGCAGCACCTTTGGCAAATCAAGTTTTTGATGGAAACAAACAATGCAAAATAGTGATTTTTGGGCAAATTTTGAGACGTCCCCCCGTTGCCATGGTAACAAGGAAAATGTACCATTGAGCACGCTGTTACAAGAGGCTATGGGTGTAGTCAACATTTGTGCCAAGTTTAATTAAGTATTGAAGCATTATTCCCAGTTTCATTACAGTTTTGAACTTGTTAAAAAGGAGGCTTTTTTCAAATGAAAACGGCCATTTTTCGCAATATGCTCATGGGGTAAAAGGGTTAAACCTGAAATCTTCTTATAATGGATATCCGCTTGACAAAGCCTACTGACTTATCAAAATGGGATATAACCACAATCCATTAACCCGATTTTTTTGTTTCTATATGTACGTTGAAAATGTATAAAATTAGTAAATACGAATACATAATTGTTTTGTGAGAAATAGGGTCGAAATCATTTTATCCTGAAGTCAATATTTGATAATCACACTCTACTTGACCTATCAATGTGTAGAATTAGAACGACAATACATTATTCGAATTTGTTTGGAAATTCATGATGCTATTTACTATTTATTTAAGAATGAATTACACGCTATAAAGAACTCAATTTTATACTTGGAAAACAGTTAGATTCCTAATTATTGTAAAAACGTCCAAGTCGCTTTTAAACAAAACTGGTCATGTATCTTGTATTATACATGACTGGGTTTTGCTGAAAATTTTGACAATTACAATCATATTATCTTTAATTATATCTCGTATCGTTTAAATTAGTCGATATCTTTTCAGGGCAATATTTGATATGATGTGAAACATTTATAATACGCAATTCTTATGAGAAAAGAAACATTAAATAGTTTTGAGGCAGAAAAATGTAGATAAGTTCATTGTTTTTAGAGATAAAAAATAATTAAATACTCGTTGAAAGCATGGTTTTTTAAAATCATAAAAAAACACGGATATAAACTTTAACCTTAGTTATATCGCTATAATGTTTTAATTTCATAAATGACACATTATTGATTAACATATATGAACTTTTTAATTTATGTAATCGTTGATATTGTTGAAATGCCGAACATTTAATCATAACTTTTTCTATAATACTTGTTTCTCTATGTTTACTTTTCATATATGTTCACGACATATTTATTTCATGTTGGTGGCTGATATGTGGAAAAGAGACTTCATCAATGATGACATACATAGATGAGAATAAAGATAAATGATTAAAACTCAGATATGTTCTTAACCGGCTATTTAAAGTGTTATGTTCGGTGAAAAAATACCTGTGTATGTCACGGCCATTCACAAGCAAACTGAAATTCCATCAATAGCGTCCCGTATATTCACAAATTTAATTTGATATCATTTGTGCATCTTAGAAGAAAATAGATAAATTATTGTCGTTCTGACCACATTTGTACAATAACAAAGTATTGGTCAAGTAGAAAATGGTAATAAGACGACTCACTTCAAGATAGAATACTTGAAGATGTTACCGCACTACAACGAAGTTCAGTTTGCCCTTTTGATGTCTTGTACGAAATTAACATTATTAGTAGTACGGTTCACTTCATGACGTTATATATTCAATTATTCCAAAAACGGCCGCCATGCTAATGTGTTAATTAGACATTAAACATTTATCTGCATCCAGCTACATAGTAGAACGATTTTTTCTAGGATTGGAAAAAATGTAAATAAATAGATTATCGCGTTTTGAACAAAACATGCTGTTGTATGTTTATTTTTGTACCGTTCCTTTGGGAAAAAATGATTATTTAAATAAATGTTTAAGTTACTGTCAGTACATCTTGATACGCCCTTTTAAGTGTTTAGGGTCAAATTCAACCATTTTATGATCATTATTAATCCTAAAAAATGTAATTAAAAAAAATGTTCAGACATTACACAAAAAAAGGTTTGATCGGCTAAAAAGTTCCAAATCCGAGACCTTTTCACATGAGTTAGAAAATATAGCAGTGTTAAATATTAAAAAAAAAAAAACAACACACATATACACTTCTAATAATTGATGAGTAAGCCAAATTGGCCCAAGGAAATTCCAGTCTAACTATCAATGAAATTAAAATGTTACGCACAATTTATAATGGAAATTAAAGTATTATTTTTATGTTATATGCAACTTAAATATTCCCCAAGATCAAATGTTGTTCAATCTTTGTCATAAACAATTTTTAAGATTTTAGAAAATATTGTTTATTTAGCTCAAACTTGGCAATGGAAATATGAAATGGCGCCACTTTAAACATTGGTTAAATAAAACAAAAACTAATCACGAAGAGATTCAATAACTGCGTAAACAGTTTGCCATGTACCGAGTTTAGTATATGATTTTCAAAATGGTGCAAATAATAAATGTTTTATTCATTATCAACATAGATCATACAGTTATAGTTAAACGCAACATTGTATGCACATAACTTTTTGAAAAGTTAATATGTTGATGACTAACACAACAACAATTACCAGCCGTTTTCTACTTACTGGGTGGAATTTATAAGCAAAAACAAACAAATCACGCTGACTTGGTATAGTAGCCAGGTTTTGGGTAAACAATTTAAAAAACGCCATTATTTAACTCTCAGCACTTTCGCAAAGTCAATAATAATAATTTAAGTAAAGCTGATAAATGTAATCCATTAATTCGTCGTTTATTAAATGGAGGAAATTGTATCAGCTAAATTTATTAAATGAGTTGAATAAAATCATATTATGCGAACCTCTGGCCCCGGTTTCACAAAGAATCTTAAGTTATTACTCATAATATAACTCAAATTATGTCTTAAGTCGAATAAACTACTCAACTGAGTAAGTACCTTTTTGTGCGTTTCACGAAAGAACTTAAAGTTGAACTCAGTTGAGTCGAAAGTTATAACTCAAATGAATCAAGTTATGACTCAAGCGATGATATTTTCAACGGCATAAGCTGCCACATCCGGTAACTCTTCAGCGCTCGCGCATCAAAAAGGTAAATAACTCAAAAAGTCCGCGAACAGCTGTCATCTGTGGTCGTGTCGTCTGTACACAACAGGGAACATATTTGTCAACTAAATTTAAAGTGGAAAATAAATTAAGTAAACGGGCGGCGAATTGTCGGGAGAGACAGAACGGGCTTTTGCCATTCAGTTGATTCTAGAGAACCTAAATTCACTGAATGGAAAAATTTAGGGGGGCAACAAATGGTGCCAAAAGTGAAGCAGAAAACGTGGGGAAGACATTTCTGACCAGTTGAAAGCGTGAGTATAAAATTATTCATCACCTGTATTTTTGTTTTTAAATTGATGATATATTTTTGCATTATAGATATTCATAGTACACCGTCACGTACCGTGAGTAAGGTTTCTAGAAAATTACGGATTGTTTATTGTTGTTAATACACCTTAATATACACTGATACGCATGGATCTATATGGAAAAGACACTTCATTCCCAAGACATTTCGCCCTTCAATTTTTGTAGATGCTTCACCCTTTGTGTAAAAACAGAAAACAAAAAGGGGGTGTGCAAAAAAAAGGCAAGGGGTGAATTGTCCGAGGGGTGAAGTGTTAATAATATTACAGGGCTCTCAGACTCAGTAGGGTCAGTTAATAATATTACAGGGCTCTCAGTAGGTCAGAATTTCACGAGTCAAAGACTCTTTGGCCATAATTTTCATGAGTCAAATCATTTCTTTTTTGTGTCATTTGACTAGATTTTTACATGAATCATTTTTTAAGTTTATAAAAATTACTGAATTTGAGGTCATTTTGTGTAAATTCTCGAGTCTAATATTGATACTATTTAACATGGAAAAAATGCCTAGTTATAATGTATATTAATGTGTAGGAAGTGGCTAGTTCGTACGTGACTCACGTACGGCTAAACTACTTCCTAATGTAAATATACCCCCCCCACAAGAAAAATATAAAATAAATAAATGAACTGCTTCTTTACTTTGAAAGAATTAGATAAGCAGCAGCTTTTTCTGATTACATGTAGGATCTATATTTTCATGATTATTGATTCGTTATAATATATAAAAAAATTATCTTACTGGTATGCTATATTTATCATATTAATTTTAAAATACCAAAATGTACTAGGAATATTTGATGGAAAAAGAAAAAAAACAAATGTACAGGTATTGTCCAAACAATATTGACCTGGCACTTCATTAATTTCCGTTAAAGGTCAGTCAGGTGATAAACAGTGGTTATCTAACGAGTATATCGATATCTTTGTTAAACTTCACACGTCAATGAGTTGTGGTGTATTGGTATAGATGCCTGACTACTGATCTGAAGATCCCTGGTTCGATACCTTACCTTACCACGTTATGAGGACATTCATTTTTTATTTCATTTTGAAATTTACTTGCAAGAATTAATTTGAAATCGTTTTACTACATTTGGGTTTTTAGGATACCTTTTAAGTACTGGTTTTTTATACAATTTTATTTTTATTCATTACATTATCTTTGATTAATAAAAGGACAGCACGATCATAATACAAATTAAAATACTACACAGATAGAATACACAACCAAAAATCAAAACGTTTTGCACGAGTTAAGAGAGAAATGGCAATTTTGAAATAAAGAAAAGAAAAAATATAAAAGTTGCTGAACCAGGATTCGAACCTACGAGTTGTACGTCTATATTCTTGAAGTGAAAGCCCTTAACGACTGTGCTAAGATGGATTTGTAATTTAGACCATTTAACAACTGGTTATATATACATTCATATCGATCTACAAATAGATAGTAACGTTTACGGAATTTACCGAATATGCAAAGAAATGCGGGTCAAATGCAAGAGTGCCAGGTCAATGTTGTTGGACAATACTCCAAGTAAATCAAAGATGTATTTGCAATCAATAATTAACACCTCAAGTTTGTAATTCTTATCAGTTGTGTAGAGCTATTTTTAGCGCTATCAAATTACATCCACTATTGTCACGCTTCAGTGCACAGGCTATAAACAATGATGTGTGTAATACAGGATGACATTTTTATTGAGTGTGATTTTGAACATATGACTAATGTATAGGATTTGATAGGTAAGTAGGGATTGATTTAAGGTAATTATTGCATAGCTGAAAGTCCCATGTGGCAAATTGACTCTTGTGCAGATTTTATCACATGTCAAATTTGTGCATTTCCTGATTTTCACGAGTCAAAACCCAGATCAATCGAGAGCCCTGATATATATATGTTAAAGTTGTTAATATTATCAAAATATATATGTTTTAAAAAAATACTAGAGTCAGTGTACCCGGTTATGCACAGGACCCGGTCCCGCACAATTGCCCATTTTTTCTTGAAAATTGAAATGAATTTATTCAGTTTTCATTTGTGTTACACTGAACTGGCATGTTTTCAACAGGATATTACATCATCTGGATTCTTGCACCCCAGCCTTTCCCTGGAGAGTGTAGACGAAAATGTAAATCCATGTACGTGGCTGTGTAGGTAATCGAAGAAAACATAACTAAATAGATGAAAACCTTTTTTATAATAATTTTTTATGCCTGTGTTTACTACCTACAAGTGGTAAAAATGTATGTTTCTATTACTGTTACATGTTTCTTGTGTGCTACTATGCTTGGAAAATAAATGTTTGTAGACTGTAGTAATAATGTGCATTATTCTATACTAATTAATCTTTTTAATTAGGTCTGGACATTCGACATGTGATAGAACCTCGTCAGACATTAAAAAGATGTTTTGCAACATGAAAAGCAGAGGTAACTCTTCAATTAGAAATAAAATATATTTACATAACATACATGTACATTTATTTTCTTATTTCTCCTGTATTCTATATTAAACAATTGACATTATAAACATGACCAAGGCAGGTGCTATATTTATGTGAGATAGACAAAACAATATGGTAACTTTTGTGTAAATTTTGCATACACTGAGGTATGTTTTAATAATGTAAATATTTCACATGTGTTGTCAACTTTTCATCTCCATATATTATAGAGCCTATACGCCATATACGGTTGTGATACCTGAAGATGATTTTGACAAAATTATATTGTCAGTTGATTCATATGTAAAGTTTAATGAGTTTTAAATCACTGAGAATAATCTTTTTTTTAAATTTCAGCTAAAGAAAAATATGATCTAAGTAAAAAAACAGGGGTGGTCCTGTTGTTTCCCTGTCCCCGGTGGAGGAACAGATTGTTGACCATCTTCTGGCAAACAACAGAAGCCAGTTGAAAGGGTTGGAAACTGGAATTGATTCAATGTCAAGTAAGTTGTAAGCTTATAAATTTGATTTCTAACAGATTATAAATCATAAATTATGTACATGGATATCTATTATATACCTCAAAATACATGCATTTAATAATCATGAAGCGTTAATAAATTCAACATATTGAATAAAACAGTATTGTGTTGGTGACAAATCCATTAGTATGATTACTATGTTTGTGTATCATTTCACATTGGTCTCCATTTTTACTGTGCATTGGATATTGTTTTGAAACTGGAAACAATATTATATATAGGTCTTTGTCTATATTTAAAAAATTATGTATACATCTGTCATTCGTGAATTTCATATCCTTTTTTGTGTGTCTGAATTGCTAAGGTATAACTCACAGTGTATATAATGAAAAATAATTTTGTAGTTGCTTTCAGAGGGAAAACATATATATTGTGTGAGACTGAGAATAAAGGAACATTGTGTTATAGATGTATTTTATTTTTAATTTTTCAACCAAACTATCAATTCATTCATTGAATTCGCTAAAAAAATTAATTAACATAATTATAAATTTCTGTATTCATACAAAATATCATTCATTGATAAATTAGTATGTTAAAATGGTCTGTATCTCTGATTATAATATCAAATGTATGTTTATTCAAAATATTTTACAAATAAAGGTCACCCTGAAAAATTAGTGCAGGATTTACATGTTCATGAAGTGCCTGATGTCTGCAGTGAAGTTGTTACAGTGCAGGAGGTGTTTGAAGGAAACAATCTTATTGACAGGTAATGTTTAGGATTGACCATTTTTATGAAGAATGGCTTCCAGAATGAAAAAAATCAATGCTCAAGTTTAAAGGCATTAAATCAATCTGGTACATGTATCTCCTTTTAAATGTTAATTCTAACAAAAAAATGACTTCACACTATTCCTCTTTCAAACAGACAGGGCTGTCAAATGCATTATTACATGATCTATGCATGCCATATGACATAAGTAAATTAAATTATGTCAGGAAAATACTGCTGGACTCAATGTACTTTAGCATAGTTTTATCAATTCTCTTTTTATAAGCATGTTTGAATGGAAATAGATATAAGTTTTTCTTGTAATGTGGTATAATAATGCACAGTTTATCATTCAAATGCTTTGTAATTAATAACACAGGCCTATCAACCTTCATGTTAATATTCATGTGCATTTGAACTTGAACTGTGCTTTATTCTACACTATTGCACTCAAAATTGATATTAAATATCAGGAGCATATAGTAATTGAACCACTTTTCAAGCTGTCTTAACAGACTGAGGTGACATTATATAGTGTAGTTTCAGATCCCTTGGGTCATGGTCAAGGTTGTGAAAAATCATTTTTTACACTTTCGTTCAGACAGCCTATGTCTATTAACATGCCCCTTTTTCAGTAAAGAAATTGTTTTTTGTATTTGCATCACACATTTTTAAATATTGTCACGATGCACATCATCCTATCACCATGCACATATATAGAAGGTCTTTGATAGTGATGGGATATCAGTTGGAGAACTGAGACTGGTTATCGAAGTTGGAAGCGGTTAGCAAACCGATATGATATATCGGAAAAATAATCAGTTAAATGTTTTATACATAATTGTCTATTCAGATATTTATGTCTTAAATGTAACTGTTTTAAGTAAAATTCTAATGATCCTTTGAAAAAGTAAAGAACTTAAGCATATGTCATTTAGCTGTTCCAGGTTAGCATAAATTTGTTTAGTAATCACCATAATGAGTTGCAAACTGGAAAAGCTGGTAAACCACAATAAATTATAATCTGGTGTATACATAGCTGGTATTTGTTAGAATTGACTTATCTTTATCAAATCTTAAGTTTGATACTTTTTATTTATGAAAAAAACATCCTGTTTAAAACAAACAACAAATTTCAACACAGAGATAGTTGATATCTTATTTACAATTATTTGTTATCTAGATATTTAGCAAAGAACAGCATTATTCACAAAAAAAAACTGTGTTACACTTTAACATGTCCATTGAATTTGTCACTAAAAAAATCAAGTTGCATATAAAGTTCTTTCAACGGATACCCCAGCATTTTTTGTACCTTGTTGACAGAAAGATTCAATCAAACATAAAGTTTTAAAATATGAAAAACTATCTAAAGTGTTGCTAATTCCACGGAACTTATTGTTTAATGCTATGGGCGCCCCCGGTATTGACAGCTGTGCCTAACTGTATGATGTCAATTTTCATTGAATAATTGCTATGAAATAGTAATGCTTCATTTGGTGTTTAAAGCATTAATCATCTGATATTTCAGATACTTTAAACTTGTGGACTGGCACAGATTCTTTCATTAGTGGGGACAATAAATTAGCAAAACATTACACAAACAAAACTCTTGAGTTCCAAAATAAAATGCTGAAGTCTGAAATTTAAGTACTGGATGGTTAATTTCAAAAGATTCCAATATATAGTATTTGTACCTACTATCCGATAATATACTTGGAGAAAAACACAATCAATTATCAGAATCAGTTGGGCTTTTCTAGTATTTAATCGAGTATACCAGCTAATCAGCCCATCACTAAGATCTCATAATGAACCTCTCATTATTGCCTTGATTAAAGGATAAATTGTGTAAGGCATGATAGCTGTCTTTCATCATCCACCTGTTACATATTGATATAAACATTTTTTTTACACAAAACATTGAAAGAAAAAGTGAAATACCATGTACTTTGCATGCAGAATTTTTATTTTATTTCATGCACAAATCTTATAAGTCTGTAGTTATTTGTAACATGTATTTAAAATTATTATATATGTTATTAACTTATTATTTCAGCAATAACAATACATTAAGCTACGTGCCACTTGCAGAGATAACACAAAACAAGCCAAAGAAAACAAATGTATCAGCTAAAAGAAGACATGAAGACAAAGAAGATGAGTTGTATTTACTGGAGAAAAAGAAAATACAGGCAGAAATTAACCAAATAGAACAAAAAACAGAACATGATAAAGAACTTTTCTTACTTCAAAAAAAAATTCTAGAGAAACAAATCAACCAATTATAGATATATTTCAGCCTTGTTGTATAACTGAAAAGACATGTTGTGTTATGCCTTCAGTTGTATATCTATATGTTAGTCTTTTTGTATTATCTTGTAAACTTTGCTTGTTTACACCCAAGCAATATTCATGATGATATTGTAAAATATTCATTCCAAGTTGACAAATCATTCTTATTCACTTTAATATAATGATTCATTAAATTTTTGACAGTAAACAGAAACTATACAATTTTATCAATTGAAGTTTGATGACAAATGTAAATTTTGGTATATATTTCCTACCAATGTGTTATTACTTCAATCATATAATAAATCAAAAGAAATAAGATGCTTAAAAAATTAATTCATCAACAGTAAAACATCACTTTTAGAGATGGTATTTATTAAGTTTTTTAAGTGTTATAAAAAACACATCACTTTATATTTCATTCTTCTTCTTAATGCACATGAAAGTTCACTATTAAGGTATATCTTTGAATCCATGACTTTTTTTCTTGCTTTTATATTTCTGACAAGCAAAAGCAGTAAATAAGCTTATCTCTTGTCAACATTACTTATGATGTTCAACACTAAGATTTACTATAGATTCCGTAAACATTACAGATATAGGGGATGTTTGTTTGTTTTGCATGTAATATTGAAATATATTTCATTGAGTGAACACTATAGTCTGTCCCATTAAAAATGGAAATGAACTTTTGCCTGGTATGAATTAACAGAACGAGGTTGAATAAAAATAAAACTATTTTTGTAAACTAAAAAAAAGTCACCCTCGAGATTTTTCAGGATTTTTCTCTAAAGTGTCTACTTTTCTTGTAAAAGCAAATTTTCATTTCTCTATGGCAAGTCTCTGTTGTTTATTTTCCGTAGCCATTGCCAAAGTACTCTTCATTTGAAGATGAACGGGAGAAAGCACGTGTCATGTTTCTAAAATGTACATGATGTTCTCGGGGTCGTTTCATGATTATTTTACAAAGCTGGATCTATATTATAAGATGTAACAGTTTCGTTGCAATGCATGATGGAAAACTTTAAAAATGAATAATAAGCAACAAAAACATCGAGTCATATAGAATAGATCTAGAATTTGCACTTACTTTTAAGCTGAATAGAATCCTGAATTTCGAATAGATCTTTATAAACGTCACGACAAATTCGCATTCTGAAGATTCCTTCATTGCCCGTAGATCCCATTTTTTTTACTTTGACTCCCACACTTATGATGATCCAGATTTTTTATAAACTGTTAATCCGTCTCATTATTAAAACATTGTTCCATTTGTGCAGTTATCTGGGTTAGCAAATGAAATATGTAAATGAAACACATCAAGATTCAGTATGTTCCAAATCCATAATTCAAGAACGGCCCATCAATTTTAGCTGTCAACATCACAAAGTTCATAACTCTTGAAAATGGATTCCTGACGAAATAAACATTATAATATTACGTCAACAACAATTGACGAAATATATGACGTAACAAAATGCCTCGCGCTTTTTATGGACGATTCCAGTTGCGGCATTGACAGAGGGCGGTTAGGCATATGTAACCTCATACAGATAATTTTAAGCGTTGAGATAAATTTGTCTTCATGGCATTTAAAATAATTTTTGTATACCCAGATTTTGCAGTAATTGTTAAAATTACACCTTCAATTCATATATTAACAATAAAAATTTTGATAACATTTAAATGATTTTAAACACACTTAATGACATGAATCTATATGACAATACAATACTTCTTCCATTAATTCACACGTTAACCTACGTTTTGATTTTATGTTTTTAAACTATTTTATATATTTCTCAGAAATGATTTTCCTACAGTACATATTATCTCGTTATTCAAGACTTCTGTAAATCCTACCCTTTTAGCTGCAAAATATACCATATGCGGTATTTTTTCTCCCTCGAAAAATATAGCTGTTGTTTTTTCATTGAACATTTTCAAATTTTAGGAAGGCTAAAATAATTGAGATCATCACTCTGTGTTTCTCTTTGACTCGATCTCCCCTTCATATTAACATAGTATGTAACGCTTTGAATCTACAAAATAAAACAAAAACAAATAAACTTTTGTCCCTTAATGAACGCTCCAATTCAAACTTATTCTTGATAATATCAAATCACTGCCTGTATTTCTGGACATTTTGTTAAATTGTGAGACGGAATATTAAATCTGTATTTACGAGCTTAAAGTTTATAGGCCTACGTTTGGTTGCTCAAACTAGAAAGCATGTTTATATTCTTATAATTTATATTTTTCCTCGCACGCGAGTCTGTGTTCTCTCATTAGCAAATGAGCTAGTTAAAGTAGACACTGTGCAAACCAATACTGAACATATAGTGAATCAATTCCCCTTTCTATATATTTCTTGTCAGATTTTCATGATAACGTAGTATTTGTTGGCGATTTCTAACGTCAGGTTTCTGTTATGAAAGTTAAAACCTACGAAAAGTTTTAGCGCACGGGCATCGCACCCGAAATAAGAAGGGTAACAAATTTTTGAATCCCATCAGTCCTGGTTAATTTAATTATTTTTAGATAGACGTGATACATACTAATGGACAGAATTCAGACAACTACAGAATTATTTAAAGTAAACATTAATAAGCGAAGAACTAGTTTTTTAGTCATCTAGTTAGTGTTCCCGTTCCCCTACGACGCGTTGCGGTATTCGCTTGATTGAAACGCCATCTAATCAAATCACTTCTCTTAAGCCTAGGTCACAAATAAGAAAATGCCGCCGGGCGGCGGCTGTTTCTCCAAAAAATCGCAATATCGGCCGGCGTCCGTCCGGCGGCAGTGACTATCGGACGGCAGCAGCTGAAAATTTTGCTCATCGGGCGGGCGCCTTCGAGTTTTAAGTAATACTTAAAAGCTAACGGCGGCCGGACGATAATTTTTGGGGTCACTGAGTATAAAATATCATCGAGCGGACATTGCTCGGTCGCCGGGCGGCGACCGGGCGATGTTTTTTTGATCGGGCGATTTTTTGTTCTACTAAAACACCGTCCGATTTAAAAGGCGTCCGGGCGGACATCGGCCGGGCTCCGCCCGGTGCCTGAATAGACACAAGTAGTCAAACGATTATCGCCCGGTACTTGGACGATTCATGTACACGCACCGGGCGGTCATCGTTTTGTCATCCGGCGAACGGGCTGCTTGTGTTTGTTGTAATTTCAGCTTGAAGATGTTGTAATTGTCTCAAAAATATATTTGTGAATTTCTTTTGAATACCAGTAAACATGAATTTTTTCCTCAATGTCCATGCGAGTTTCTGATTGATTTTCGCCTTCTACGCCGTTGGTGACTCGGTGCCAACAACATGGACCATCTCCTTGGCCTTCCCCTTGGCTTTGGCAGCTGACTTCTTTGCTAGCATAATTACAACTGGCTGATTTATAAAGGATGTCATTAAATGTAAAGCCATTGTCGCCCGGCGCCCGCGCGGCAACCGTCAGATTCACTTTTAAATCGCACAGGCGCCGTACGGACATCGGGCGGCGACCGCCCGATCCGTTCAATTCTTTCTGTAAAATCCATTCGGCAAAAAATCGCCCGACGACTGTTTCATTCATGACCACGCAAGGTATCAGATTTAAAATCGCCCGGCGTCCACGACATCAAAAAATCTGCCGATTTTATAAAAATCGTTTAATCGGACGGCGCCCGTTTTATTTGTGACCTAGGCATAAGTGATATAAAATACGACAGAATATCATGGTAATTATATAATTATATAAATCTTTGTGTGTTATAATTTAAAAAGCGGTTACTGATATTTCACTTCAAAGGATTTTAAATTGATTATTTTAAATAATGGTTTGTTATTAGAATTGTCTTTTTGACACCAACTTTGTTCTCATTTTTCATTTCAATGATAACATTTAGCTATTGATCAGTAAGTAAATAAGAATAATCAATTTTTTTTATAATAACCTAGTACAGTTCTCGCTAATTGTGAGACGAACCCTAAATGACGTCTGTATGGGCGCCGCCATTTTGAAATGGACGTCACGTCAGGTTACAACGTAAGTCAACGGGAAAAAATATAATTTTAACATTTTGACCATATTTCTGACTTTATGGAAAAAATGAAAAACATGCCTAGAGATATTGACGTCAGGGTTATCATGACATTAATTTAAATGATCTTACTAGTATATTAAATAAAAAATGGAATATTCAAATTTGATGGGACAGACTATAGATGTCATATTTTCATGAGTGGCGTAGCCACAAGTGAAAATAGAATAGCCGGTGTTCACGAGTGAAATATATTTCAATCTTATATGTAAAACAAATTAATTTTCTTTTTATTTCATACTTTTAAGTATTTTTACTGATTTTGCCGCATAAAGTCGCACACTTGGTTTAATTATATAATTTTGTTATTTATGTACAGATTTGATTTAAACTTGAACAAAACAAGTCTTGCTACCAAAATAATTTAGACTTGACCTTGACCTTTTATTGACCTTTACTCTTAAGGTCAAATTAATGAAATTGTCTTGTTTTTTTTCTGTAAATGGCACTAATAACTTTGTTGTTTAAAAATGTTATTTAAAAATGGATTAAATTCATATAAAGACATGTTATCTTTTAGGTAAGGACCGCTATGTTTATCAAACTCAAATTGAACTTGACTCATGTATGACATTGACAGTCAAATTATTTTATTTTCACTGAATATTGCTATAATGGGCTGTAACTTTGTAATTAATCAATTGATTATTTTCATACTTGGCCAAAACAACCTTTTTGACAAGTCATTCTTTAAAAATTTGAACTGACCTTGACCTTAATTTTTAAATGACTTTGACCATCAAGGTCAAATTATTGAACTTTGGTTAAGTTGTCATAATTTTGTTATTTATGTACAGAGTTGATTCATATGTTGAAAACAACACTTGTGACCAAACAGACATTTGGAATAATTTAAATCATGTAAATATAACCTTAACCTTTTAATCACCTTGACTGTCAAATCTTTGAATTTTGATTACATTTTATTAACTATTGCATTTATTTATGGAAAGGATTCATATTGGACAAAGCAACAAGTGTGACTAGACAGGCCTATTTTAAAGTTTCCTTTAAAAGATTTGTTTGAACTGTTTATTTGTTTGCTCTTAGAAAAAGTTAAAAACTTTAGCGTTTTCCTCACCAGATGGTTGTTTCTTAATTTCAATGATCAGTTCATTATGGAGACTGTGATCAACTATTTTTACCTTTGAATTTATCTTGGTATACATAAATAGGGGTTATGGAATGAGTGTAGTTTAATACTAAATTTATTGAACAGTTGAATAAAATCATATTATGCGAGCCTCTGGCAAGCATAATATTGTTTTATTCAACGAGTTCAATAGATTTAGTATAAAATCCACACAAATATAATATTCTATTTATCACATATATGAAATAAGAACAGTAAACTATTAAAAATGAGTTATTTTTCAATGACGTGCCTATAATGAAATGCTAACATTAGCACACTTCAACGCTATGTTTATATATAGCGCTAACTACGTCATGTCAAAGTGTTATTACACAAGTGTAATATATTTTATTAAATGGCTTTATTACACTCCTGTGCCGCGGTTTATGTGATAATGTCTTTTAAAGGGAGACACAGGCAAAAGTTTCTTTTTCTTCGATTTGAATTCTATTTGTACAAAATGCTTCAAGCAGTCTTAAGATGTCAATATACTTAATATATTTTAATTGTTATTTGTTAACAAAAATCAGCCCTGACTCCTTTTGTAAGATGTTAAAATATTATGAATTTGAATTGATGATTTTTTATGCATATCAGACTGAATATGTAAGAAAAATTGATGAGCATAATGTTGCCTCTTATATATACAATTTGATGACGCTTTATCTTGACTGTAACTCTTAGACAATCAATTATATCTCATTGATACATGTATGTTACATCATCTTATAGATCAGTAGAGGATTTGTATTGGCTGTGATGATTCAAAATCTGTGATAAACTTTGTTGCTTTATTATTTAACTTGTTTTACCAAAAATTAAAGATTAAATGGAATATTAATGTTCAAGCTATGTTCCTTTTATTTTCCATGACTGCTGTTTTATAAAATAGAATAATATCAAATGATATATGTAGGTACAGCATTTGCTTTCCTTTTATGAAACATGCATCCAGATTATTACAGCTACTGAGAGAATTATTAAGCAAAATGAAACAGAAATTTTCATATGTACCAATTAAATTGATACTGAAAAGATTTTACTCTCCTCATTATCATATTTAAATACTAATTCAATTTAACAGCTTTTAACTTGGAAGATATAACAGGTAACTTGATTATTTTCTAAAGTGATAATATACATGTTTATTTTATGCTTTTCAGTGGATTACTGATTTATCCGTGAAAATTATATTTGGTAATTTCACAGTGAAAATTATCAAAATATAATTTCACTCTTTTTAATGACGAAACTACTTTTTTAAGATTTTCCCCATGTGGTACCTCAATTTTATTTTTGCTGACAATTCTGACAATGTCAGGCTGTTTAAAGAAAAAGCAAAACTGAAATTGATTAATAACTTAAATGTCAAAAGTAATAAAAAGAAGAAAACTTACTTCTATTCATTCAAATTCATGAAATTCCAATCACCAAATTTCGTTTTTTTGTTTCATTTTGACAGTCTCAAAAATACATTCCTTCCCCATGCAAAAACTGCTCTTGATGACATTTGGGCATATTAAAGTATCCTACGAGCAATAACTGCCGTATGCTTTATGAAAAATTGAAAGCATTGACAGCCATAACTCGAAGAATAAGTTAAATCAACCCAGCGTTCTTGAGCAGGTTTCCAAGTTTTCCATTTTCCTAGCTCCTTTTCTGAATGTTTTCACATCTGTCAACACTTATTTTTTGTCTGTTACAATCCTCAAATAAGTTTTCTTTCTTTTAAAAATGTGTATGACTAACAAATCCAAATTATATCCCTCTGAATCTTACACAATTATTTTTCCTCCCATGAAATACACAACTTTAAAAAATGGCTGCCGCTTACAATTTACAAAGCCAGGTCTAATATAAATTCGCACTAAGTAACAGAAATATGGATGGATGGTTGGACTTTTTCTCCTACAAGAATTGTTTGTTTTTATTATCAAAACAAGCGATCATTCATATCTTTTTAATAAAATTAATAAATATCACCGTCATTTAATGTTGATTGGCGGACTTATTTTTCAGCTCAAGACTTCTTTTTTTTAATGAGAAATTCCGAATAAATGGGGCTCTCAATGGGGGAAACAGTTTTAATATTAACGTTAAAATTATGGAAATTTCGTTTTAACTTGTTTTTAAGCATAAAATAAAAAGAAAATTTGTCTGTTTGTTGTGTAAGATGTAATTTTATTTCATCTCGTGAACTTTAAAAACAGTATTCTCACTCGTGGCTTCGCCACTCGTGAGAATACTGTTTTTAAAGCCCACTCGATGAAATAAAATTTCATCTTACACACAAACAAACAAATATCCTCTATATTTTGTGCTTATGTGTATGTTGTCTGTCATTTACAGCAGTAACATTAAACAACATCTTGTCTTCAACAACAAGACAGATTTATACCAAACTTGACAGGTGTGGTCTTCATTAATATTTTATGGTACATGTTCTTAAGGGATTTTCAGTACATTTAAGAGATTTATTGATTAGCGTTGCCCCAAAATCATACTTGTCAATGTTTTTATCACAAGTGTTACATACATGTACTTATTTAGAAAATATCTGGAGGCACGTTAGCTATAAAAGGAGAGCAAATATAATGTCAAAGTTCAGGCAAAGTATGTAGATGCAAATACATCCCTATACCTGGCTCCAGCTTGGTCATTTTGTAAATCAACATTATCTGGAGACTCAAAAGTCAAACTAACTAGTCTTTCAAATGTGTCGCCACTCTCCATCCCAAAATTATGTAAAATGACACAGGAAACGATAACCTGTGGTGTGTGGCAGGTTTTCACCCTCAGTCCGTAACTCAAACAAGGGAAACGCCTCTTCATGACTCCAAATGTCTGCTCTACTGTAACCCTCGTTTTTGTTAATGATGAATTGAATCTATGTAATTGACAACAGACAAACCAAATTAATAATCCTTTTAAACAATAAGTCAATATAATGTCTCAAATATTATTTCTTCTCTACTTTGTTTAAACTGATTAGGGTATTTAAAACATCAATGAAAGAATTAACTTTGAAGTACATGCATTTGATATAAAGGTTTTTTAAGGAACGTGTATCATAATGATATGATTGTATATTATCATGCATTGTAATGTCAAGATTATAGTTGATTTAACAATACCTTTCTTGAGCAGCAGTTTGGGGATTCATATATGGTGTCATCAAGTACTTTTTGCATGGGTACCCAGAGTCTCCAAGCAGAAGTCCATCTATTTCTCCTTAAATTATAAGAAGTCGTTATTTTATCATTTATTTCGTTTCATATATGTCATGTATGTTACATTCATCAAGCAATTTTGTAATAATTTCATAACAACCACTTATTAAGGCTGACATGCTTAAAAATAGAAAGCTAGTGAATTAACATTGTTATTTAAGAAAACAAATAAACACTTTACCATTCTCAAACTTTCTACACAATTCTGATTCCCTGAAAATTCGGCTGTCGTGCACACTCCCTGGCCACTTTGCCACAACATTAGTTACTCTGAATCTTGCATCACACACCATCTGAAATAGATACATGTAACCTGGACATACATTTATCAACAGCTGTTGAGATGATACATAAGACTTATGTTCAGTTGCACACATGGAGCCAATATGGAAAGTACTACCAGGTTCCATATGGGCAATCCATTTTAAAAAACATGAATATATCAATTAGTTTGTTCCACTATGAAGTATTGATACAAATATAAAGCACTTATGGGTTAACAAAAGCAAGAAACAAAGGTTCAAGCTCATGATTGTCTTGAAATTGTCTTAATATTCCTTTTTAAGGACCTGTCTGGACATAAATACAAAATTTCATCATAATTTTACTTTAAGTTTTTCAATCACATTCATTCTGTTGATGCTTTTACATAATTTATTCTGCCTTTGCAATGTTTTATTCAACTGACTAAACCATTTATCCCATGGCATATATATGTGGTGTTGGTTTATTTCATTATAAATTTTATTTATTGTGTTAAATTACATTCTTTTTTATTTCAAACAAAAAATTTAATAAATTTAAATACCTTCTTTGATTATGGAAAACATGTATAGGACCTGTATATGCACTTTTCCAGATTCAGCCCATAGGCATGCATGTATATTGGACCCATTCATTGAACCGTTTAATTGGTCAAATATGGGTTTTAAATGTTGCCACACTAGAATGGGCTTTTTTTCCTTTAGTACATGCATTTCACATGGGATGAAATCTAATTAAATGGACTTGTACTGAATTGATTTCTTATACCATGTTATTTTTGCTTTTGAGTACCACAGCTTTTTGCTGTAATTTATGGAACAAATATGGTCTACTCATAGCTGCATATTCTTCACTATATGATAAGTACATAGACATGTATGTACTGTACATGTATATAAATTTATTACATATTATATGGTACTATGCATCATTCAAAAAATAACTATGATTATTAAGATAATAGGACAGACCAGTATACATATATACAAAGGTGGATTGGTGAGCATTCTGAATCATTAACTTACTAGGTAGGCCCATAGTTTTTCTAATATTTAATTTTCCTTAAATTTATTAAATCAGTATTTTATTTTACAATTATCAAAATACACACAAGTACATGTAAATATGAGATGTACAGTATGATTTAAATATATAAATTGGGTTACTGATGAGTAACTAGATATAACCAATTATTTATTACTAGAATCTATTATAATCATTTATTAGGACAAAAAATGGTTTTATCCGAACCAGTAGTCCGGAATTTCGGAGCCCGGATTTTCATTTTCGCATTGTTTACATTGGAGACGCAATCAACCAATCGTGTGGCTGGAAGCATTACTTACTTGCAATGTTGTAGAACTCCCGTTGTACAGCTGGAATGTCGTGGTTAGAAGGGAAATGGATGTATCTCTCCCTTAGAGAACATATGGCTGTTGAGGTTCTCTTGATGGCCCTTGATACCGAGGACTTAGAAACGCCATGCCTGTCTCCAATAATTAAATAATGCGCCCCGCTAGCGAAAAAAATCAGCGTCACAAGAAGAGAAATAATGGGTGGGAGGGGTGACGATCTGAATGTGTCAAACTCTATAGAATTGGAAATGAGCTGTAGCATGAAGAGTATGGACTCTGGTTCGAATCGATATCGTTCCCTCACTTCTGTACGTGACAGAAATTCCAATGGATTAATTCTGTCAGGTATAAATCTCTCGACAGCAGTATTTAAACGACGGCGTCTGCGAATACGCTCGATGCGTCTGATAAAGTCTGCCATATTTGAGTAGTAACTTAAGGTAGCTTCTTAGCTGTCTCAAATTATCAGACTCAACTCAAGCCTTGAGCATTTTGATGAGTTGATTAAAGTTTCGTGAAACACAACTCAAATTGTTACTCAACTTAAGTTGTAAAATGAGTACGTAATTGAGTTTAAGTCAATACAACAGACTTAAGTATCTTTGTGAAACCGGGGCCTGGTGTTTATATCTAAAACGGATTTAATACACACCTGCACTTTAGCTTACTTGGTAAATGAAAATAAAATCGCTGCGATATACTGAATTAAATTATTTGTAATCACAGCTCTCAATTCAATTTTGTTTTACAAGAACGAAATTTGATACAACTTTCTTTAAATTGCAATTGATTTTAAAACTATGCCAATTAAATTTCATCTGTCACAACAAAGCTTATGATTAAGAACAGAGATTAAAAAGGCTCAGCGATGTAAACATACCACTTAATAATAATTTCTGCTATCAAACAGTGTCATATATGTTCACGGTATATTCAAATGGCCAATGAAAAGATCGTCTACATTAAATGTGAAAGATATAATTATAGATAGCATAATTGAAATTCGTAAGATATTCAGTAAAATCAGTCATGTGCAATAAATGATACTTGAACATTGATTTAAATGCGGGTTGTTCGGTGATACAATAATTGAGGAGGTAACTGCTCGTAGGTTATAAAATTAAATTTTATTACAACCTGTCATTCAATCCCAAACATGATATAATATCATCCTGAATTTTAAAGGAAAATATGGTAATGTATTGTCGTAATGACCACATTTAAACAAGTCAATAAGCTTCGTCAAGTAGATACTGGCTATAATTAATCTAAATTTAGGACAACATGATTAAAGATGTAACCAAAATATGGCCAAAATGATTGCATAGTGTATTTTTCTAGCTTTATATTATTCAGAGATTCAGGGTGCAGTAAACAGAAATTTTGACATTAAAGTTGTACGTACTTTTGTCCAGATCAAATTAAATGGCAACACATTTCATTAACTGAATATAACGAATACAGTTGTTTAATATAATCCAAGTTGTCTGTGGAATATTTTAATGTTCAATTTTATCCTGATGGTACTATATTTACCAGGATTGGCAAGAATGTAAGAATTAAGTGGCCCATCGGAATCAATCCAGCGCGAAATTTTCATTTGTAAGGATACTATTTAATAGATAAAACCTCAATTTGAGAAGGAAAGGTTCTAGTTGAAGCAAAAATTGAAAAGTAACCGCCCCTAAAAACACTCATTATTTGCATTAAATCAAAACACATATTCCCCGATGATAATTACTATAAACTTTATCTGTAAGTTGGTATCAAACTTGTTTTATGATGTTTCTTGATTTGATTACCTTTGAATTATCAATTGAATAATTAATGTAGGAAAAGTACTAAATATATATTTTTTTTTTTTTGGTTTGCGGTGTCCCTGGTCATGTAATTTCGTTGATTCGTTACGCATATTGAAAATGCAAGCAACGATTGATTCAATAATTATTAGTCTTACATATTTAAACGTCTGCAAGATAATGAAGACAATAGAGGGTGAAGCAGTCCAAATCAATACAAAAGACATACGCATGCTTGAAATTGGGAGTACCCGTCCCGTTCGACTCGCAGTAAATGTGGATACTCGGGGTTCAAATCCCGGCTGGTGAAGGTACTTTTCACTGTGATTGATCATGAAATCATTGCTACCATATTTCAGAGATTACCTTTCCCACATGTCCACATGTGCTCTTATCTGATAAACGATTTCATCTGTATTGTATATTCAGCATGGTAATAAATACTTACAGTAACAAACAGCTATATTAAAAATATCAATAAAATTGTGTTGGGTAAATGATATTCAACAAACTAAATCATTCATTGTTTCGATATTTGTTTCTAAGTAGATTTGGTTATAATACAGGTATCTGATCAGTTTGTTCCTATCCGGTAATTCATTTCTTCAATCGCATCTTTGTTTAAAAATCCTGAAATTCAGTGTTATATCATAAATATGATGTTCAAATAAAGTTTTATCGACATTTTTAGTTCCAAAAAAAAACATGAAGATATTACCGAATTTACATTTCATGAAAATAAGGGGTGAGGGGGGAGGGGTTAATAGGGGATATAGTCGAAGCAAAATGTTTCAATAAAAATGAATGAATATATTTTAATGATTATTTATAATGCGTAAGAAAATTTGCATTACATATTAAACATATTCTCGGATGTTTCGATATTGATTTAGAAGAATAATTTTAAACATATATAAAATTTCACTTAAGTATTGTTAAATCCTTAATTATAACATACAGGTTCTTTAAATATATTCATTTAAAGCTGAATTTTATATTTGTAGAAATATTTTGCCGTCGTACTATAAACCTAGCAGTCTACAATTTTATTAACCTTCAACAATAAAGTTAAAAATCTTATAAAATTTTGTTCAGAAATAATGATTTTAAAACTAAACCCGAAGGTAACAGTAAAGTTCATATACGAATTTTAACATGCAAATGAAGACTGTAATTAGAGCTGTGTGTGTTTGTTTTGTTTGATTGTTTTGGGTTTTACGTCACACCGACACAGTATAGGTCATTTGGCGACGTTCCAGCTTTACTGGTGGAGAAAGACCTTAGGTGCCTTTCCGTGCATTATTTCAGGCACGAACGGGCACCTGAGTAAAACCAAGCTATGTGTGCGCTACCCATAAAAAATCATTAGTTAAAAACAGCAAAAAAAAGGAATTTCCAATCTAATCACCTTACCGTTAATTAATTGAATTCATTCACGACTATAAGATCAGGGAGTGTAATAAAACGTGTTACTTTTCGGAAGAAATTACATTTGTTGAGTGAAATCTCAGTTAACCAGATTTTACTTGTTTTTTTTATAGTTTTTCCCCATCAAATTAACACATTTAAATTATCAGATTATTTGGAAAGTTTGGATAATGTTATGATAAGAAAAACGCATGCATGACAGCCTCACAATCCTACTTCATAGACATTATTGCCGAAATAGTGAATACACTTACTTTAGTTTTCAGATTTTATCGACATATGCTCCACAATAGTTTTACCAGATGTGTGTTTGGGATGTTTTCAATAAGGTGTATGTGTGCAATCACTGCATATTGAGACAGCACCGTTAGAGACCACTTTTCAAAAAAAGTGCAGAGTGGCTGCTGTTACCAATATATAAATCACACATATGTTTGTGAGTAACATTAAAAATATCATCCCGAGGTACTGTTACCCGAGGTGTTAGCCGGTAGTAACAGTATTTTTACTGTTACTCAAAAACCCATGTGTTATTTATTTTATTACCCCGAACGAATACTGTGATGATCTGAAATTGTCAACTTAATGTCACTGTAACAAAATTAAACGAAACAAAAAAAAAACAATAGCTAAACTGTCCTTACCTTGCAAGTTTTAAGTAAACTGTAATGTAGGCATACTTGAGAAATTATTTTCCTTTTATTCTTTAAGATAGTGATGCTAACTTAATGTCATAAACATACAATTAACTGAATTTTATTTGAAAAACAAAACACTTACCATTTATACGGTTATGATCTGTGAAATGAGATCCTTCTTTATCCAGAATAGTCTTCGTATGGTTTTTGACAAAGTGCGTTTACAAAATAACGATGGAATCATATGTCTGTCCAGTACAATTCAACTGATTTAAATTTTTGAATAACCCTTTTGTTATGTATATAGGCTTTATTTTAAATGTGTCTAGGATCTGTTTACTGAATAGCTCAGAAGGTAGAGCGAAGGACTGATAATCGTGATGTCGTGGGTTCGATACCTACTCATGCCACTTTTTTAAATTTTATTTTGTTAATATATTTTTCATGTTCATTCATCTTCTTTCAAGAAAGAACTGATCATGTCCATTCTTGAATATTCTTTCATTGTTCATTGATAGTATTTATATGATGAATGTTTGTAATTCGAGGTTTGTGCTAATTTGTGATATTGTGTGATATTGATATACTGTGGGCTATTGTATATATAAACATGGATTCTGTAATTCTGTGTGGGACATATTGGACACTTGGGACATATTATGATATTCTCTGCTGTTGACATTGGCCAGTGATAAAATTTGAGTTGTAGACAATTGAATTTCGAATTGTGAGTTAAACTTTAGGACATTTAATAAATTCGAATGGTGAATTATTGTGAGTTAAACTAGTGTTTCATATTTTTTCATTATTGTAAATTACTGTTTTTCTTTAATTAAAAACTGTTAAATTTGTTGCTGCTGCGTTTTCTTCTCTGTTGCGTTTAGCTCGTAACACTATGGTGAATGCTTAAATCGTCTGCATGTTCCAGTTTGACACATAACTATTCACATTGCATTTAATTCCGTTGAAAACGGATGTTTACTTTTTTTACAATTCAACACAAATATTTTATACGCGAAAAGAATTCCAGGGTGCAAACAACTAAATTGTATGGGTGTCATAGTTATCGTGGTAATTCGAAAATAAAATAAATAATCAAGAAAAAATGGCGGCCATTTTAATTTATTTTTATTTACAAAATAGACAACGTGACCAGATTTTATACAGTTTAAAAGTACTGTTACATTTGTAACAGTATAAATGTCTTATTTACATGGAACACTTGCATTAACATAAAGAATAATTCCCAGAGGCCTATGGGAAATTAACATTACCAAAAAAAAGTGAGGAGTAATAATATTTACTGTTTGTCTCAGAAGAAAAATTGTTTGTGCAAAATTAAAACAAACTATTATTTACATTTTCCCAGTATATGATATTATATCAGACACTTATTCTATACATATATACACGTACGTATTCATTCCGAATAATTTTTATTGTATTATTATTTTTACTACATGTACGAAACAGTTACAATAATGTCTTTTTTGTCATAAACTAATGTTGACGGATTACTAGTAATCAACGATTCAATAAGAAACGCACTATACAATGAATTTTAATTGCAACTATCAAAAGCCAGTTTTGTTCTGCTATTATACAGGACAAAGACTGTTAAAAAAAGTATTTGACTACCATTTTCTTTTTTTCAATTTGAAGGAAATTACAGGCCCTGGAAGCTAAATATGATGTTATCTATGTATCATTATCTATTTGACCCGGTGTATTATTAGTTTTCTTTCTTTAGAACAACAATTATTTTCCCGATTTTCCGTTAAGATTCAGGATGATATCAAAAAATAGTTGTGTCAATAAATGTCAAGATATACTTGAAATCTAATTATTGTTTTGAATAGCATTAAAATATTCAATTACTGTATTACCGAACACTTAGCTTTTTCTATCACTTTTCAAGTATTCTTATTTACACTTGAACGAGTTTCAGTACATCCTTGTACCCTTTTCGACGATTGTATCCAACACCTTATTTAGTTTTATGATCATTTATGTAGTCGTTATTTTTATAACACAAATGATAACAAAGATAAATAATTGAATGTTGTACAGGTATTTTCGAAATGTCAGTCAAGTGAACAACAAATAATTGAACGGCTTTTTTAAACTTATAGGTTCGGTGATACAACACCTGTGTATGTCACTGATATTCACAAGCAATAGTAAAGTTTCATTGATAACTTGCCGTATATTCCTAAAGTTAATTTAATACAATTCTGAATCTTAAAAGAACATTGAATAACCCATGTTGTTTTTGACTTAAATCTGTTGAAGATGATATGAATAAATTGCTACCTTTTCCTGTATATACATGCATTTATAAACATGTATTTAAGCATTTGATCTCTGTTCTCTAAAGGATGACTGCAACAAAAAGATAAATTAATCACAAA
Organism: Ruditapes philippinarum; assembly: GCF_026571515.1. Lineage (NCBI taxonomy): Eukaryota > Metazoa > Mollusca > Bivalvia > Venerida > Veneridae > Ruditapes > Ruditapes philippinarum. Next base: position 19,861 of record NW_026857099.1, on the reverse strand, counting down.
ATCATGAATATTGAAATTATCTTCAAAGGCCACAATAGTTTACTTGAAAGAAACATTAATTTGAAAGTTTTATAGTGGCTGTAAGATTTTAGCTTAAATGTAAACATAATATATGGTTAATATAAATTTTTACCCAATTTTTGTTATTTTCCCTTTTTTTCCAGAAATTTAAAACCCTTCAACAGAAAAAAATTTAAAAGCCCTTTTCCCAGTTTATAAAACAATAATTACGCAACAATGATCACAGCCAGATGTAAATTCACGGTTTTTTGATGACTGCTTCTTGATTTAGATTTATGGATAGTTTTTTTTTTAATTACGACAGTTCTTATAGATTATAGTCTAATTATGTAAAGACTCATACAATTCATATTTGATAGGAACTTTTCCACAATATTGTAATGTTAAATATTTATTATTGTACTATCTTCATTAAGACTCCTATAATAACGTTCTTTATAAAATAATAGAGAAATAATTGTTCTTGATACGCAAAATCGGGATTTTTAGTAACGTAATCACAAAGAAACAACAACAACAATTTATTAAGGTATAATTGTCTCATTCTCGTAACAAACATTCAAAATATTAAAAAAAAAATGTCCACATCTTTTTGTTTGCTATTTAGTTTTAATGTCAAACAGAAGTGGAACTTCGAATTACACTTATTCAACTTAAATCTATTAACTTTAATCTATTACAGGACTACGCCATCAAGAATTTTATAACTACGAATACGACGACTACTACTTTTTGTTATAAACAACGACCTTGACCATGAATATGTCTTTAAAGATTTAAAGATTATGCTGACAACTACGATTAGACCAACGACATAACTATAATAATAACTCCGTCGATGACGACGTCGACAACAACAACAGCAAAAAAAAAAGAACAAATAAAAAAAACATGTATTATTTTCTTATCACCATTAACCTTCTTCTGAATGTACAAGAGTTCACTAGTTATCGATTGAACAATGTTGTTTGTCCTTGACCTTGGGCCCATTTTTTTTGATGATGGTTTTTTCCCCCCTTAACAAATTCCAAAATTTTAAAAATAAATAAATAAAATTAAATAATTTGATTTTTTTCATAGGTGGGTGCTATTTAATACATAAAAAAATTTTAAATCCCCCTTTTTGAAAGTGGGGAAAGGTTGCGCATTACGAAAGCTGTCCCCTTTTTACTTTCCCCTTAATAATGCACCCCAAACCAAGATGTAACTTTTTTAAACCCCAACCCGGGTGCCCACACGGGGGATTTTGTTTGCGTACCTCTTTTCAGTTCGGGGGCAGAAAAGGAAACCCCGCTAAAATCTTTTCGTTTATTTTTAAAAATTTGTTCAAAATTTCCCCAAATTTATCACTTCCCAATTTATCACATCTTTTTTTTAAAATTTTTCACCAGGTTCATTATCTCTTCTTTGTTTTAATTTTGTATTTCAAATTCAAAATTTGGGGAAAAAGAAATTTTTTCCCATTTTATAAATGGCGGAGTCATATTCAAGCAGTCATGTTTATAGTTTTTATCTGATAATTTTCAATGAAATACTGCAAAATGTAAGTGAAGTAGAAGTGAAACTGTTTGAAACCAACACACATTAGCAGACATCAGACAACACTAATGATGATGATGATGAAAGAGGTGGTGATTATAATGATATTTTTATGATGGAAGTGATGTGATATTTATAATGATTTTGATAACAATGATGCAGGTTAATATGATTTTTTATAATAATAATAATAATAATAATAATAATAATAATTATTATTATTATGCCGGAAATAATGATTTTGATAATAATGGGCATGATAATGAATTTAATGATAATGACTCTGATGATGATGATAGATGAGAATCTGATGATGATTAGAGTATGTTTAAATAATGTTAATGATCACGATGATAGCTGATTTTGATTCGGCCAAAGATTATTATATGATGATGGCTATAATGATGATGTGATGACGACGTTGATGATGATGGACGTGATTGGGATTTTGATGATGATGATGATGATGATGATGATGCAATAAAATAATTAAAGTACTGGTGGCATCAGTACCTAATAATGTAAATTGCCAGACAAAACTTTCGTGGTGACGACGATTTTCAACCAACTTCATCATGAGGAATTTTATTTGTTAAAGCAAGGCATCACATTTTAAACCGAAGCATGTTTGCATGTTAAATTGTCAATATAATTCTAGCAGCAAATTATCACTATAAAGTAACAGCCAAACCATACTCACATAATAGCTTCTTTGAACAGTAGTTGTAAGTGCAAGCCCCATAGCACCGGTTTCAACAACAACAACAAAAAAAACACCAACATGGAAACACGATGTATATATTCATATCGGTTACCCTCTTTGCGAAATCTGCTCAAACGGTACCCTCTTTGCACATGCACAGGTCATTCTCTGCTAAAACAAACAAAGCGATATACGTGAGCGTGTGATGTATATAAAAACAGTGATTTTGGTGTCCTGTTTTAACACGTAGTTTCAAAAAGGGTTACTCATTGGCCTATTACCTTATCAATATTTTGCTTCAGTCTGTTGCTTTGTCAATCAGTACAGTTATAGCAGAGACATAGATATTATTATCTATGTCTCTGGTTATAGTAATTTTAGTATTTTATATGGAAGTAAAACATTACATTGTTACATGTTGCTCCCTATTATGACAAATAATTTCACATTTAGCATTATTTTCCCTCAACTTGGACATTAGAAAGAACAAAGATTTGTACTGTGGTGCTTCTTAAATTTCATCAATTTATACTCCCGCTCAGGATAGATTTTATATAATGTATTTCCACTTGTTTATTCATTCATTTGTTTATTTTTATTCATTTATCTTATTTATTCATTGACGAATAATTGCGGTCGAATCCCGACTATCTGTATTATAAAGTTTTATTCCATCTTTCGCGTCTCTTGCTTCTTTACGTACTATGCCAGGACGGGTACCCGTGTATCAAAACATTGAATAAGAGGATACCTGTGATATAAAAACTCAAAAGGAGAGAAGTAGCCCGTGCCGCTTCAAAACCGAAAGTGGGGTTTTTTTTGGATTTTTTTTTCTTTTTTTTGAAAACCAATTTTTTACTTGCCTTTTTTCCCGAAGATGACATAAAAATGAACAAAATGAAATATTTTTATGATGCATTTAAAATTTGGAAGCCCCCGGGTTTTCCATTTCCACCCCGGGGAAATTTATTTTTGAAGGTGATGGCCCCGAGGAAAACATGCCCAATTTTTTGTAGAATTTTTGATTTTGCCAATAATTAAAAAGGGCCCACACTCCCAATAAACACTCGATGATAAAACTTTCCCATTTTCCCTTTGGGAAACATTTTTTCCCACATGACTTTACCGTCTTTTTTGCCCTTTTTTGAAAAAACCTTTTGGGTTTTAAATTGTTTTTCCATCGAAATTTTGATTTTGAGAGACAGGGACCTTGTGAAAATTTGCAAAGAGGGTACTTTCCCCGGGAGCATATTTTTCCAAAGAGGGCCCCGATTTGGTTTTGGGCACCGTGTGAAATTTTTGTAAATTTAAATTTTTGAAAAGATTTTTTTAAAAGGGGCGGAACATCACAAAACAATTCCCGATGGACCAAAATTTCTTTCCATTACATGGAAAAAAGTAGTTTTTATTGCCCCCGAAGAAAAAGAATGCATGTGCCCAAAACCGGGGAAAACCCAAGGGGTAAAAAAAAATTTTAAAGGGTTAAAAAAAATTTTCAAAAAAAAGGGTTTAATACGAGGCTTTTTTCAAAATCCCATGGTCTCTAGCTTTTCCCTTTTCCCCATCTTGTTTTATGCGTGCCCAAAATACCCGGGAATGCCCCCCCCCTATTTTCCCAGTAAAAAATTTACAAAACAATAAATAAATTTAAACAAGTAACATTTTTTTTTAAAATTAAAAAATAAACAGTCTAAACGCGCCCCGTTAAACGCTAAAAAATAAAAACCCTAAGATATTCAAAATAAATAATAATAAAATAAATAAATATTCAATGTCTCCGGATCATGTTACACATACAAGTTCTTGTTGATGAACAAGTCAGGTAGTCGACCACTCTCCGCAATTTATCATGATTTTCGTAATAATCTCAAACGACATAGACATAGAAATGTGAATGACATTAGTTATGTATTGCATAAATTTACAAACGTCATCGTGAGATCTTGTAATAATCATATGAGTATTAATTTGCATCAAGTGAAAAAAATATACTCCTGTACTGAATCTGGCTACCGTTTACTATACAAAATTGTTGGAAAACTAATAATTATTACACACATACATCAAAATAAATAAAATATTATTTAAATTCAATTGTCCGTTCAGAATTGGTTATGCAAACCAAATACAGGCATTAACATGCCGAACAGGGACCTGGAACTGTTGCGGTTTTTTATTGGTGTTACTAACGTCCTTTCTCATTCTCCCTTTAATATTAGCCGTCTTTTGACCCGCTCGTGTCAGTGCTTTAAACGAGTAAACTGCTGGTCAATTTATTGCCCTTTGTTAACTCAATTTCTTTTATTACGTAGCTAACAGGGTGTCAACAATCTGTTGGCAAAATTTTAATGATTCTTGCTTTAAACCAATTCTAAATTTACGCTATTGGGCCACTGCGGCTTCAAAAAATATGTCTGTATTTCACAATATTAACATGCCTCAAGGTCATTTACATAGCTCAATTCAAAGGGTACATACATGTATACCAGTAAAGTAACGATTTACAACTAAACAAACCAAGAATTATCGTTTTTTTCCATTATCTAATGCATCGAAGTAATTGATTTACTTAAAAAAAAAACTAGTAATTTAAAAGTTACGTAAGCATGATATTAAACATTGAATTTGTTTAATGTTTTCGCTGAGCGCTTCATCTATAAATCGTATGAATAGTTAAAATTAATGAATTAAAAAATGTTTTAAAACTGATCAAACGAACCTTATTCCATACTTTAAATTATTTACTTTAGGTATTGGTAATATTTTTTATCTTTAGTCTCAGTTACCAGACACTATTTATTAATGAAGTTTCGCATTACTTACATTTGATATTATTGATATGATACCGTGTCGATCAGACATACAAAAACACAAGTTACATATTTTATACATTTAACAATTTTTAAATGCTTGCTAAGACTCTATAGAGAGACAATGATGAATAAAATATTTGAACTTTATGTTATTTTGCCACAATTAACCACTAATCAGATATGAAAAGTTTACTTCATTATTCATAAAGCAGAAGAACAGTGATATTGACTCAAGGTTGCTTTCCACATTCCAATCTCTATTTGCGTACAGGCCTTATGCTATATAGTAGTTATATATATTAATCACTATCCTATATATACTTATATTAGATAAATATTATATATGATATATTTATGTATAATATATATATATATAGTTATATTATGTTGGTGTGGTTGTGTCAGTTCTTACTGTTAAGATTCTACGATGCCGTTATCCGGTGCTAGTTAACAGATAGAATTAAGAATGAAATGGTCAAGTTCAAAACGTATGCTTACAAATGTTACAGGTTAATTACAAGTGTTATCAGCAATTAAGTGCCTTTAAAATGGAACACGAAATCGGTATAATGAACAATATAGAGTGATACATAGATGTTACAAGATTGTTAACATAGCTTTGTACAGACATTTGTTACAAATGTTGACATGATGAAAGAGATGAGAGAGAATATCACATCTCTAAGTGTTACAATAATTAAAGTATATAGTTACATTAATGCTTACAGGAAATATAAAGCATTTTAATATGGACAGAAATAGAAAGATGTAGGTTACATACTTGTAACAGAGTGTTACATACTTTTAACAGCATGTTTACAATGTTAGCGAAGTGATGTGGAGGTGAAATGAAAGTTTCACAGATATTTGTTACAAATTTTAAGGTTGTTTACATAGTGTTTACAAGCGACAAAAGCCTTTATTTGGCAGCAATCGGGAACATAGATGTTACATAGATGTTACAGAGCGTTGTTTACATAGTGGTTAAGCCATTTTTACAAATGGTTCGAGGAAGGATGTGATGTAGAAGTAATTTGCAAAGTATAATTGTCACAAATGTACAGGTGTACAAAAGTGCTAAGCACAGCCTTAAAAATAGATCGAGGAAAATCGGAATAAATAAAGTTACATAGATGTTAACAAAGGTCTGTTATACATTATTGTATACTGCTTTGTTAGAATAGTTACTCGAGAGTTAGCTATTTATGAAATGAAGATAATTTCTAGATAAAGTGTTTACGATATAAGTACAGTATAGCAATGTTACAGCATCAAGCCTTAGAAATAGGGACAGAAAATCACGGAAATTTAATCAAGATTAATAGATTTACAAGGCTTTGGAGCGTGATGTGTACGTACAGCGCTTAGTACTATGATTGTTACGACAGTGAGTTTTGGAGGTAATGAATTCACAGATAATTGTTGCTATACAATGTTCACAGGTTGCTATATTGAAAACATGTGTTACGGTTACAGCACTTGAAAATGAGTAAATCGGATTAATAAGTATACATAGATGGTTAAAAGGTTGGTTACATATGTATACAGCGATTGTTACAAATTGTTTAGACAGAATGAGATAAATTGGAAAATTTAACACATAAATTGTTACAAATGTTATAGGGTATGTTACAAGTGTTAAGCACAAGACCTTGTGGAAAAAAAATGGCATAGTTATCGGAATTATTAATGGTTTTACATAGGATGTTACAAGGCTGTTTACATTTGTTGTTACAAGCAATTGTTACCAATTCTTACGAGAGTTTGGAGTGAATGAAAATTTTCACAAATAATGTTACAAAATGTAGCAGGTTGTACAAGTGTGTAAGCACAAAGCCTAAATGAAGGTCAAGAAAACGGAATTAATAAGGTTACATAGATGTTACAAGGTTGTTACAGCATTGTTACAAATAGTTACAAGAATTTGGTAGTGAAATGAAAATTTCACAGATAATTGTTACAAAAATGCTACAGGTTGTTACAAAGTGTTACGAGAACAAGCCTTGGAAAATGACCAAAAATCGGAGTTAATAAGGTTTACATAGATGTTACAAGGTTGTTACGTAGTTGTTACAGAGCATTGTTACAAGTGTATCGGAGGTCGAGAATGAAATGACAATTTACAGATAATTGTTTACTAAATGTTACAGGAGCTCGTTTCACAAGTGTTACTCATGAACCAGCCTTGAAAATGACCATATAAATCGGAATTTAATCTCAGGGTTGTCATAGATGGTTTAATTAAGGTTGTTACGTTATAGTTGATACAGCATTACCAAATGTTACGAAGGTTGAAGAATGAAATGGAAAATTTCACAGTAATTGTTAAATCTTAATTTAAATATTATTTAAGGTCAAATAACGGTGACTATGTTGGAGATAACCATCATGAAATTGTTTTATTGTGACCTCCATCCGAACTGTTTATCAAGAAAGTGTACACAGCATTATATACTACGTCAAATGAACTCGTAATTTGTGATGATAATCGTGTCTATTATCCGACGTGTTTTGCTGGTTTTCTCAACTATAATTCACTGCCTGGATTATTTACATTCGATGTACTCCAAGTTTTAAAACAAGGCAAGTCTTGTCATGTCTATTTGATTACACAAAAGTGAAAATATACCGTAATTCAGTCGATCGATCAACAATCCCCTCTATACGAAGTATAGTATTGTCGATATTGTCCACAAAGCTAGAGAAGTATAACTACAATAAACGTTATTCCAAAACGCTATGTATGAAATAATAATCGTGTGAATAAAATGTAAATACATTAGCAAAATATCTAATGTTTCCTTTTTTCATTCCGTCCGTGGTGTTATACTCACAGATTTCCGTTGGCCTTTGAAAATAGAAACGACATCAACTGTAATATATAAAAAAATAAAGATAACATGATTTCATGTTTAAAGTTATAAGATATTCAGTATATTCAGCGATGTGTTATAATGGTTACGTGGGTCGTTTTTAAAAAGCGATTTGTTCGGTGATACACTAATATGTTATATATTTGTCATTAAATTGAGTCATCAGTTTAGAATTATTAAGCGGTGTCCGGTTTATCATAAAACATATAAATACCATTATCCAGTAATATATATCCGGACTTTCTAAAAATTGAATAATGTTTGTAATGGTCTCTTACTGATCTAAATGTTTGACACTGTTATACAAAAATATGGCAAGGTCCCAACAAGTAAAGAAAGGTGAATAACATCAACATTACCCTTTATGAATAACACGATAATGAAACACAATATGTCTCTGAAACATATCTTATTTTATGGTAGTACCCCAGTTAAACCCACTTAGCACCCAGGATGGTATTTGTGTCATTTATAACCTTGTTACCTACTAATTTGACCCAGATCAATTAAAATGACAACCTATTTCAATAGTACATCCAAGAATGAGCAACTATTTTTTAACGCTCCAAATATAATACCAATTTTAAGTGGGTCGCCAATTTCAAAATCTGTCAATAGCGCGACACTAGTGTGCAGTAGCAGCACAATAAATGTATTGTACTATTATTCGTAAGTTTCCAGAGTTTGAAATTGAAATATAAACCTTCCCGTTCCTATTTAAATAGGTTTTTTAATTGGTCCCTCCTTTGTATTTCTAGAGCAGAGTTCAAAAGCAATCATAAATAATGTCTCAATGATAGATAACGTTGTTGTATATGTATTAATATAACAGATGAAATCTTATGGTGAGACCATTTACGCATTTAGGTGGGTTATGATTCTATGTTGTTCATTCCATTTGCCGATAAACTTCTACTCATATAAATAATGATATAACTTTTCATACTCCACGACATTATTTAAACTGTCGTGCGAACGCGACATCTGAACCTGTCTTTCATTAAACACCTAAAGTGGTTTGCTGAACTAGGTATTAATCCTGTTCCTAGTGACCTTGACCTTCATTAAAGTGTGTAAAGCCTTACGTCCCACCTTATGTTACTTTAACTGATGACGCTCGGATCTATGGCGCATATAATATGGTACTTAAAATTAAATGTAAGATCCACTCCTCTAGTCGACATGAGGTTAGTTAAAATCACGGTATAACAGTGCCTTGTCGATTTTGATAAATGAACAGGAAGGTAGTATAAGATATGCGCCTGACAACTTCGAATGTATTGGTTTCCGCTTCAGGGAATAAAGGTGTCATTGCTCTAGTAACGTGAACTTCGACCTACTTTCTAATAAGAGCAGAAATGAGATTTAAGAATGCTGGACCTCACAATGCTTGCAGTTATTTGCTGAACTGATGCGTCTAATAGATTATCGTTTTCTGAAAATTTGGCTCTGTATCAATGATTTGCCCGAGATTTATGATGATCAAGATATATTTGATATTAGAACATCGAGACTCTCAAAATAAAGATGGCAAGATATTCTATTCTTTAAATAGGTTAAGAATCTCGAAAGACACGATAAATGACTGCTCGACATGCAACATAATTAAATAAGTTGTCTCGAGAAGCATGACATCCCTTTACCTCAAAAGAATTATGTATACACGAGATAAGAATTGCGACTGGTTTGTGCGCTGATACAGATATGTCTTACTATTATATTATACACATAAGAGAATATAAATCATAACTCTGTTGATAAATAGTTTGATATAATATAAAGAATCCATAAAGACTTAGAGCAATATAACCGAAGTTACTTCCTGTTTGGTTTTAAGCCATGGTTGGTTTACAGGAGTAAATTGGGTTTGCTCTGGAAGAGAGAGAGAGAGATTACTATGTCTGTACAACTACATAGTGCGTGGCTGCGTGCATCTCACTGACCTTCCAATTAATTGTTATAGATAAGATGGACTCCACCAGAATCTAGATTGTTGATTTATTGTCTTTGGAGTGCTTGGAGTTAGTGGACTATTCTTCTCGGGTGAGATACTGTTACGCAATCTAATTATTTGTTATGTCTTTTGTGATGTCACATATGCTGTGATAAAAAAAAGTTGTGTAAAAAATAATCCGACTATAACAGAAATAAACAAGAATGTTAACACGTGAAGAGACAAATTTAACTCAGAAACAACGAGAATTTTTGTGTGCCTTGAACAAGGAAGTCATGCTAGTTACTTGATTAACCTTCAAATATGCTGGTGATTAAGCGTTCCATATGATAAAATTAAGCGTAGCGAGCTTAATAGTCCGTCTAAATAAAACGATTAATAGGAGTGATCATTTCTATGTGTGAACTGAGTTAAGAATAAAATGCTCTCGTGCTATACCATAATACCAACACGTTAAATGAAGTATTAATGTAACGCCGAGTTAACACGAATTTCTGGGACCGTACGTTATCGGAGCGGACGAGCATTGCTGAACATCGACATAGACGGTATGTATCCGTATTTAACTGCGTGTTAGAACCAACAAGGTTAGGCAACCCGGCTAAGGTTATTACAATGACACGTTCTAATATGGCCTCACACTATCAAATGAATGTGAATTTTTGGTAGAGTCGAGGTCAAACACTGTGGTGTATGTTCACACTGAACCACACTAAATAACGTTACCTTCCGGTATATACCGGATTAAACATTAGAGAAGGATCATTATAAATATAGTGATGTTCCAAACGAAATTCTAAAACAAAATAACCGCGACAATGTTACTATCTTGTAATTTGGAACTTGTCATGAATATATAGATCTAGATATATCTGAGGATATGATACCTTTATAAGTTAACTATATCGATAAATCGCGTGTAGATAAATTAATGAGTAACTTTTGTGTCTATTAACTAAATAATTATGATTATGACTTGGTAATATATTACAAGGAATATTGTGCTTCACATATCTAATGTCACGGTGAATCCTCTTAATAGGTGCAGCCGGTAAAATTACGCCCTGTGTACCTCTCTCTCTTGGTCATTGTTTCTCCTCCATATCAGTTCTGAAAAGCCCTTAGTTGTACAAAGCATAATTTGCTGAATATCCCATCCTATGTGGTAGTAGGAATGTCAAGCGTTTTTAAGTAGTGTAGGTAAGTGAAAGCTATGTAAACAAATCACATCTAGGCTCAGTCAAATAATAAACTATCGAATCCAGGCTATAGTACTTAATAGTAATGTATTATATATAGGAGCTAATTTAGAATACACTGTAATAATAAGTCACAGGTACTGTTTAACCGTTCTCTAACGTAGGCGCAGTAGGTGTATTCTATCATGCAGCCGAGCCTATTGAACTAATGATTAATGCTGAATAGATATAATATATCATTAGATTTTTGGATATTGGACTTTATTATGTAGATAATAGTCAAAAGAATAATGAAGTATAAAATAAATAATAAAGGAACTATATATGTGTGATAGCAACGAGTTTGGTCCTAAATATAGATTATTTGTCATTTATTATTTAGATGCGATTATCTTCACTCAGATTACATGGATCATTTAAAATACTGTCCTTAAAGGCCATAGAAAATGAAGGTAGATATAGAAAACCGAGATTTCCTATAACTAATTCTTATAATTAATAACATGTTGCTTTCAATACAGTCATTGAAAGGGCTTCATGAACAATTCCTGAAATAATATTCTAATACTTTACAAGTTTAATAGTAATATTGCGACATATGCTAAAGATATCAAACGGTAAGATCGGCGTAAATCTCAACCAGCCAAATACCATATAGAATTTGCTAGAATGTATAGCCCATGGTGTGTGGACGACGTGAAATGTCTTAAAGATCCAAACCTTCGGTATCTCAGTGTAAGGTGTTTTAAGTGCAATAAGTGAATGATCAGAATTACTCCCAAAAAATTATTATCAAATCAAATATAAGGAATGATGTGAACTAAATATATCTCTGTTATTTTCTACTTTGTCTGGGGACAATTGTTACTTCAGAAATAATAGTTAGAAGAAAAATTCCGTACTAAATAAGTGTATTACAGGCTCAAGGACAAAAATAGAGGAAATTCAATCCCGCCATTAATCGCCTTGGAAGCGACTTCAAAGTAAGTTTTTCTAGAAAGCCGAGTTAGTGACGTTTGTTGATTTGTTTGACTATCAATTTCGTTACATTCTTTCGTCATCGTTCCATAATGCATTATTAACTGATTTTGTGCGCCCTCCATGTTAAATGTTTTTCTTATCCACAGAAAAGAAAAGAAATAATTCATGCCCAATTTTTATAACACATTTACGATTGTTCTTTTAAAGATTTAAGCTAAAAGGGTTTAGAAATCATCAAGAATAGTATTGCATAAAACGCATCTGCTTTGTTATTTAATTAGCAAAAGGGGTTAATTGGCTCCAAATGCACCCACCTCAGAGAAGAACATTAAATATCGTTTACAAGGTTGTTTGTACGTTATGATATGACAAAGGATGGTCACTGTTGCTTGCTTGACAATTTGACCGAAACTGAAAATCAAAATCTATTAAAGGCGGCAAATCTACTAAAGCCGTTTCTACCTTACCTTCGGACCGTAAATGTTTAATAAAATTAGTTGTTAACTATGTATCCAACAATTCTCCAAAGGTGAAGAGAGACAATAAACAAACTTCTATAGAATATGGTGATATACTGGAGAAGTGCGACACTCCTCATCTCCTCATGGACAATTATCCGACCCCACCAACACACACACACCCGGTGTAATTGAGGCCATTAATATCTGAGCTGCAAAAAACGAATGAGATGTCATATGTCACACTACATATTCTATATGTTATCATTAAGACACTAACTCACTCATCTGAACAATACGTCTACATTTATTGTCAGTTAGCTATGATCAAGATAATCAACAATGTGACCTTAATGTCGCACCCCAGTGCCATAAAATACCGTATTAGAGCTGATTCTGGAATAGTTAATTATTATACAATAGTTCTACTCGATAATGATTTAAGATATATCTTTAGCACACCATAATCCTATAAGTCTCACTAAGCAATCTCAAGTAATTACTCTGTGGTGTATTAATTCAGAATTGAAACTGTAATAGTTATGTAGTGTGATACTTCCAATGTATTCTGGTCTACGACCCGGAGTAAATGGTGATAAGACCCATTATACAACAGCGAAGAAGAGTAGAAAAAGAAATAGAGCCGGTCTCGCGTAGTGCACTACCTGAATCCACTTTTTTACAAAATATTTGGTCGAATTGGATCAGTCAGCCAGTGTGACACAATATTAAGATACACAAAAACACGCCAAATCATAGATAATATTATGAAATATAAGAAGTGCTGCTATTGATGAATTTATGTTACGTGGATTAGTACTGTCAGTGACGCTTAACCTGAGACGATCAAAGTAAGTGCGCTCAAATTTTGATTTTCTCTATGAGAATTATTGATACAATCAATATGGATAAATGAGGTCAACGTTTGTTAGGATTGACTAACAAATATATAATTAACTTAGCAAGGGAGTAACTAGGTAACACGTTGATAAAGATTATTGGTTTAGCACTTTTTTGTTGGCATTTTACTTATAAGGTCAAGATGAATAGTTCCAATGTGTTGCAGCTTTTTCATACAATATCGTATATATAATATAATAGATTAATATTATTTTCACAAGTTTTACATAAAATAAAGGCTGTCGTAAAGTTACATAATATTTAAGATTATAATTTGTTTAGTCCTCCGAACACTTATTCTTACTCATTGTGAAACGAGTTGGACAAAGTCATAAAGTTGTATAACGAGCTTAAATATGAGCGTCTCAGCCTCGATAATACATTATTCTATTATGTCAAATGACAAAGGCGTCAGATTATCCATACAATTAGTACATAGTATGTTCGCAAATATTAATCGCAAAAGGGATTACCTGATGGTTAATAGATGATTACAATTATAATAATTGATGATTACTCGTAATTTAATAGGCAGATCGGATTCAGTTAAGCTTAAACACTGTCTTGTCTCTTTGGCTCACATGTGTTTTGTTGCCGACTGTCAATACGGAATCAAATCTAATTTGTGATTATGTCGGGAAGAGAGAGTGAGATATCCCTGATGTTTGTCTATGTTTCTCGTTCACTTTACGGACACATATAGAAATGACAATAATAACGCTCAACTCGAGTACTGAGTGTGAACCAACGAGTTTTGTCATTTAATTGAACCTTTCCCGTGTCTCACTATGACTCTTCAAATGACGTATATTTCCGGTTATAGGTATTTTGTTCTGGATTGGCCATCCTCTTTGTGACGAACTCAAATAAACAAGTAACAGTACCTGTCGTTAAAATATAAATCTAAATGTTTATTAAATTTCCATGCAATAATAGTGGGAACTTTTAGCCAGAACGGTGGATTAAATCAATATGTGAATAAAATGGATCTGCCTGAAGAACAATTTCGAGAATCACCAGTAAGTGGTAAGATTGAACACAATATATATCTTCTAAAGCATCTAAGGCAAGTATTAACCAAGTGATTATAATAACTCAAATGCAGATGTAAGCTTATTTTGTTAAGACCAAGAATATACATACATTATCATTTGAATATGAATTAAATCTATGGAAAAATATAACTGCATATGGATATAATAATGCGAGAATATCTATTTTAATGAGAACTTCTTCCAGTACATATAGAGAACTGATAAATAGATCTATTCTCTCATATTTCTTCTTGGGTTACTATGAGCGTGACTCCAACTTAATCAATTTATACACTAATAATGTCAGGAAGATACGAAGGCGCGGAAGATATTGAGGACCTGAATACTAAGTTAATCAATTAGGTATATCGTGGACTAGACTCAAATACAATAAATTTAGATAGTGCAATCGGAGTAAAATGGATTGTCAATTGACACATGCATAGCTATTGACGTGGGGAGAACTTAAGTGGCGAGCTGTGGATCTCCGTCAGGGATATAATCCAAGGATGTCCTGTATACAAACTTAAGTTATCTAATTATAATTATACTCAAACTTCTAATGATATAAATTACTAACAATACATATAATTCTAACGGTAGGACACTACAAATGCTCATATTTATATAAGATCTTATTCTAATGAAGTAGGTAATAAGACGTAACCATATGACTCAAGGTATAGAAACTAAGCTGCAACCCCCATTACATACTAAAAATATAAGTGTATAATATATAACTCTCGAATTGATAAATGCTGGATTAATTATGTCTTTTTAAAGGGTATGATAATATCTTGGATTATCTCCTATGATGAGGACTATTTTTAATATTAAATATTTATCAACAGGTAATTATAAATGTGAGTTTCTCTCGAATAAATTTATATTATGTGAGCAATGTGAATTGATTTCCAGTAAAAGAAGTCTGAAGAGTAGTGAGTAACATAGAATGGTCTCTGTTATTTTAAGACGTACATGAATATTGGTACGGGTTACCCGTGGAACAAAATATTATTTTTGCTATTTTAAGTAGAAGTTTTTATTCCGAATTATTCAATGAGACTTTGTTTCATGTGGCCACTCGCTTTAAATTAAGGGCATTTTTGGCTATTTTTATCTTCATACACTTAAATCAGTTATGACACTTCAGTTCGCTTTTATTACCCACTAGATGTAATTATTAGTGAATAATATCTACATGTGATTAATGTCTCTATGATAACAAATACTACACCAAACAAATGCTCGCTCTTTGGTTATATACATTAATATATATGAGATACATTCCTCTTTATTCTTTCTTCAAGTGTACTTTTGGTAGCGTGTGAAATTTCCTGTATCTCCTAATATATGAGGTGATAAAATCCTCGTAAGTTGGAAAATTATAACACTAATAAACTCGGCATTTATAAGGGTTACCACACTATATATAATAATCGATATATTTTAATCCTGCTATTGGTCTAAATATCCTAAGACATATTCTTATCTTGTCAAAGTAATTTAATGATCAACTCGTGTATCATCGTGTAGATTCATATCTCATTTTCAGCATGATATGATAATAAATATTATTCAATTGGATAATCTGAACATGAATAATAGTTCAAACTATATCCATGAGGATCCTAACCATTATGTGCATGAACGTTACACAGAACTGAATCTCGAGTATGGGTTATTATATACAGAGTGAATTCCGTTTTTTTGAAACCTTACGATTCAATACACTGTGAGGAAGGTAAGTTTACCTGTGCTCTTATCTATATTTAAATACTTATCACAAATTAATTAAACATATACGACATTCCAAGGATACACAAGAGAGAATATTTCGCAGCTTGGGTGACACGGCACTTTGAGTATAGTCTCAATGTCCTGGATTCGATTTGCGAAAACTCTAGCTCTCCGTAACTCATAATAATGTATAAAATATAAAGATACAGAAAGTCCTGGTATAGGAGAAATATGGAGTTTGTTCGCAAGAACTACTTCGAACTGTGACCCGGGACTTTGTGCACTAAAAATGGTTACAAAAAATCAACGCGTGGATCCTCTACAATCAGATATCTGTATATGTGCTATGCATTCCTAATTCACCTCTTTTGTATGGATAACGGTCTGATACAAACAACAAACCTCAAGATAGAAGTGTATAATGATTTGATTTTAAATGTCTCGACCCGATGTGTGCCCTATAAGTGGTTTCCGCCTAAGGGAAATAAATTAAATTGACTTTTCTATTGGTGATTAGAATATATAATGAATTTTGTATATGGAGAATACTAGTGTAATACTAAGATTATCAGACAATGATACTATATATTATGGATAAGACTCCTGAGATAAGATAAACAGCATGTGAAGAATCTCAAAATGTTAGAATAAGTGATAAAGATAGTGTCTTCAACGATAATATATAATAAAGACAATAATTAATTGTGGTATAAT
Organism: Ruditapes philippinarum; assembly: GCF_026571515.1. Classification (NCBI taxonomy): domain Eukaryota; kingdom Metazoa; phylum Mollusca; class Bivalvia; order Venerida; family Veneridae; genus Ruditapes; species Ruditapes philippinarum. The sequence continues at coordinate 2,932 of NW_026857099.1, read as the reverse complement.
ACTCAATTAAAGCGAAGCAACTCACTTTCGTGACATATTACTTTTGTGCAATGAAGTCGTTAAATATATTAAATAATCTGAAATACCATTGTCACTCAGTGTCTTGATAATTACAAAAAATTATCAGGCAAGGCTAAAAAAAGAAGAGCGAGGCTCTCCTTTATTGGACTGTTCCAAATTTAAAATAATGGAAAATTCCATTTACTACAAAATTCAGCCAAAAAACTTTGTATGCATATTTGCTTCCAAATAAATCTAAAACCCCTTTGACCTTTCAGTTAGATAAGGGCACTAAATAGGAAGACCACTGATTATGTTTACGACTTTCAACAATTGACAAAATGGTTTTATTGTTCATTTCTCTGGCTATTTTGCATGTCCAAGGTATGTCCATTGTTTCACCCCTTTATTTGTGAAATGGACTATTCCCGCTTGGAATTTTGATATTTTTTGTTAATCTAAAGAATATTTTTGTTAATCTTTGTTAATCTAAAAGAATTTTTTTGGTTAATCTAAAGAATTTTGATATCTAAAAATCTAGGCTAAAATCACTCAGCTGAAGCTTGTGACCCTGATTTAACTGTTTGGTTATACGGCAGGTATGCCACCGCCCAATGAATCAGAAAAAGGTCTTTAAAACAGTTCATTCTGCTAGTTTGCTTAATATAGTACAATTTAATTGAAATGTTATTGCATTATTTTATGTAATGCATATTTTTTATTATATTTTTTTTTGCAGGATTTTGATTCAACAAATTTTTATCTCTTATTAAGCATTGAACATTTTCTTTGTTAAATAATTGTTGTCAAGGTAAACATTAATGAGCCGCGTTTCACGACAAAACCAACATAATGGGTTTGCGACCAGCATGGATCCAGACCAGCCTGCACATCCGCTCATCTGATCAGAATCCATGCTGTTTTCGCTTTACAACCCTATTACAAGTAGAAACTGATAGCGAACTGCATGGATCCTGATCAGACTGTGCGGGATGCGGCAGGCTTGTCTGGATCAATTGGCTGGTCGCAAACCATTTAATTGTTGGATTTGTCGTTGATGCGGCTCAAAATTGCATGTATAACCTAGTCCGAAAGTACAACCTACGTGCGCATTTTCTATGTTCTCTGTTGTTTTCATTGCCATTCGTTAATCAGATGCCTGTCATTTTAGAAAGAAGTCTTGTAACGATATCCTTGTCATCCTTTATGACCAAAGTATTTTGTTCAAAATAGAAAAAAGAGGTTCTAAGATCATTGTAAGCACTCTGTCTTTATATAAGGTATAAAAATACTGGACCGTTATTTAAATTTTGGTTTAAAGTTTATTAACAAACTTCCGCATACTGACGACTTCGCTTTCTAAAAAATTACTATGCTTATTATATTCAATAGTGTGTTTTCATATCAAAAATATTTCAGCTTGCGCTATTTTAAGAACCGGGTTACGTATAGGAAACCTACAAAATTAAATCTTTTTTAAATTTTAGAAAAACTATTCATATGGTTTTTGACGATGAGAGATACAAACAACAAATATTTCAACTTTTGATAAAATTACTGTCCGTTTTTGTTAGGCTTATTCAACCCTCTTTGATTTTAGTGACGTGATAGGACGTGACGTGCCGGACGGTGTTTGAAGGTCATCATGCGTACTTTGTTACTTCTTTAGTCACGGCGAAGAAACTTGACAGGGTGCCTATGTATGTTATCGGTTATCTTTTGTAGAGTTTGCATTTGTTTTAGCCAAGAGGTTATTTGGACTACTGTTAGTAGCTTTTAAAAAAAAGTTAAAATTGTTCTTACGATTTTTTTAAATGTGAACTTGTTTACTCTTTCACTTGATCGGAGAATACACGAAAACAACTTATCTTCGGACGAAAACAATTTGTCTTCGGACATATGACTTTAAAAATAATCTGGAGCCTGAATACAAAACTCTTTTTTATTCTAAGTGTAGTCTTTACCAAAAAAGGACAATTATTGTTTTTTCATCTCGCCTCTATTAGAGTTGTTTGTTGTGTTTACATATTGTTGAATATTTTGCTGTTTTGCTGCAGGAATCTTTGTAAAATTATTTGGCTCAATGCTCGTTGAAATAAAATTCGGCAAGACGAAAGATTTGTACCTTTCCAATAAGCCAGGGAGTCTCTGGAAGTACGTACACGTGTTTATAGTCTTTGATTTTTAAAATCATTACTGTTCGATTATCATGAACGCCATCTTTCGCTTATTATAGAAATATAATAAAATTAATATAAATAAAAAGGACATTATGTTTTCTGTATGCATAAACCATGTTTTTTCAAAAGATGATATAATTTAATAATATCATTGAGATTCAGCTGTTGTTAACTTACGTTATAAGTTATATAGGTCACTAAATAGGGCGTGCATAAAAAGGAAAGAATTTTAAAAAGACACCCTTAAATCTTATTGTATAAATTAAATATAAAAAGAAACTAAACCGACAAATTGTCATATAATTACGGTGGAAAAATGAGTTCCATAGGGGAAAACAATTGTAATTTTTTTTATAACAGACTTAATAGCTTATCGCCAAAAAGAAATTCGAAAAAATTGCTATTTTTTGTGCCCTTAATCATTGCCAAATATATAAATTTAAAAACTGTTTCGTTTTTACACCTCATTGCCATGGTCTACACTTTACTGCCGGAAAGCCAAAATTTTATTAGACCTGTTGGATTAGCTAAAGCCCAGCCTACACTCCGTGTTAGTCTGGACCAGGTTCCAACCTCCAAATTTACATTTTTGACATCACTTAAAAATAGTAAGTTTGCCCAATTCCTTAATTTGAAGACGAGCCAAGATCTTTTTATGAAATGTTACCATTTTATTGTTTTTTTACTCATCATTTGTCGTGTTGTTTGTTTTACCAATTGTTCCCAATTTATAATATTCGACAATTTCTACC
>NW_026857098.1:0-12968 GCF_026571515.1 Ruditapes philippinarum | reverse complement strand
TGTACACACCGGCAATAATTAGAAAGTGAAAGCCAGGTTTTATCAAAAACGTTTTGAATTTAAAAACATGAAAGCCTATAGATGCACGTTTAAACCACTTTTATTAACATGAAAACTTTTACAGCACCTGTTTTCTTGAACATATTCATTGTTATATTTTCACAATAAGATACCGCCGAATTATAACAGATGATATTTTTAGTTCTATTTGATGCCAAGAAGGCAGGATAGCATTATATTGTCAGTATCACAAAAGGCTAACAAATGCATATAATTTACTCTAGATTGTCTGGTCTAAGTTTCCAATAATTCCAGGAGTATCAAAGTTCTGGAACTGTCTTGGCGCACATCTCTATTACGGTATAAATAGATATCAATACGGGCAAACTATTTGATGTCTGTAAGGACTTTTATTGAAGTAATAAATTTGGAATTGCAGTGAATTCGCGTGCTCTTCTTCAGCAAAAAGTCGCTATAACGAGTGAGTGTTCACGTGGTTTGATTTTCTTTTTGGAATTTTATGGAATTGGTAAATCGATTCAAAATTGTTGATCTTTTATAAAAAATGAGATTTAGAAATGCTGCATAATTATATAGTTTGTATGGTTATATTTTTATTTCATCTCCTTTTCTGGGACACGTTTTAGAATCATCATGGTATGTTAAAATTTATTTGATTTTGATTTGATTTGTTTGGATTTTTACGGCTCGTCAACACATAACTGGCTATTTATTTGATAAGGATAATTTTGTAACTTGTATTTTTAAAAAACATTTTCTTCTAGACGCAATGTTTTGTATGTCTGCTGATGCTAGTATGTTGTAAATAGTCTAAGATGTACCTCTTCTTAAAAAAACAATATAATAGTATTCGTTATATGTATAAGCATTTCTACATATAAACTTACAATAAAAGTACGTCTTATTGATCTTAATATGATAAATATGACAATAAAGCAGACAAAATGGCATTGTATAATTGCATTAAAATGTGTTTACAGATAAATAAAATACGAAAGAGCGTAATTCGTATATGCATAATAAGTTTCCGTTTTAATGTGACGATAATATTCAGCAATGATTTTTATGCTATGCAATGAACTTCGAGGACCAAGCCAGGTATAATATAATAATCAATGTTTAAACATTTATATTAACTTATATCCTTACTGTTCTAGGACAAGTATCTATGGCACCATATCAAGTACAAAACAAATCGTTATATTCTTTTTATAGCAACTTTCTTAAAAATAACAGTTCTTTTATATTTCGGAAATCTTAATCATTTTTATTCAATCGTAAAATTCTTAAAAGTAATATATTCCTTATGTGTCGCTATTATTTTCATGACTGCCTTGTAGTTACAATATTGCTTTTTGCCTTAAAACAAGGTTGACGATAAGATTATGTTTTTTGGATTGGTTAAAAAATACCTACATCGTCATCATTAAATTCCCGGTTTATGACTTAATGTAATTAATTTAAAAAATATGAGTATTTAATTCGTAATCACCACAATTGTGTGTAATAGTCATTTATTTATATCTGACAAAATGATATAATATACAAAGGAGTGAACGAGTGAACACGTCGAGGGTCAAATTAATTAGTATGCGAGGTGCAAAGATTATTTGAAATCGGATTACATTGACGTAAACAATAATAACCGTTTGCAGAATTTGGCACCACGGCATTTTTGTATCAAGTATAAAGGAGCGAACGAGAGAACACATCGAGTGTACAAATAAATTTGTATGACTACAGTGTAGTAACAATCAACAACTACAATATTTTTGTCGGATGACTAAGGACTAAGTAACAATGTTTCTAATCTGAAAATGTTTTACTACCAGATAAAAAAACAACAACACTATGAAAGAATTTACATCTTGAATTCACAGTTTTCGTAAATAACACATTCTTGCAAAAATGCATTTTTAGCAGTTGCATCACGTGATGTTCAAATTGTCAAAATCTGATCATAAAGCCTTTTGTTCATTTCCAGAGTGTAAGACATCCATATCAAATCCATATCACCCACACATTGCCTCGTTTTGCATTTCCAAGAGTTCAATAGTTTAATATCCAATTCATACCACACCACATACAGCTTCGTTTTCATTTTTAGACTCCAATATGTCTTAATCAAATGCATATTATACTCCTTCTGGCCTTGTTTCTATTTTAAGACTCCAAAATCCATATCAAATTCTTATTGTAAATGAAGGAGAAGATGTTATGTCAAAATGTCTAAAATCTGGTGTGAAATAAATGTGTACATGTACTTGTTTTTACATTAATTGTCAATAATATATTTATTTTATATCGTATATTTCTTTAAAACACGTACATGTATCTTGTAATATTATGAATCATAAAACTTAAATATGATAATAATTCAAAGTGCGTGGTGCACCATGAAATCAACCTACTACCAAATGATATTTGTTTTGCTTACCTTTATTGAAATGAACAAACGATAACATTTTATACAAGAGTATTACTGGCCCTATTTATATTCCTACATGGCTAACAATTCCATTTATAATTATTTATAAGATATTTATACTTTTTAAGATAATATAACGAAAAGAAAAATAACTGACAGCAACACATTACTTAACGGTGGTAGGTATTAAATTATGCTAGCTTGATCACATGAAAACATAATCTTTCTCAAAACTATTAATTCATTTATAATTGCTACATATCTAAATAACTCTTCCCTGTTCTCGGTAAATTTAAAAACAATTATTTAAAGAATTCCTGCTCAAAACCCGTCGATTTGTTTCCCTTTTTTATTAATAATCGATTGTGTCCTTAGTTTACCTCTTCTAATTTTATCGCTTTGGTATGTATTTGCTAAGTGTGTGGGTTAATAATAAAAAGGCAGAAAATGTTTTTAAAAAAGTAGCACTTATTGTTTGGAATTGTAAAGGGCACGCAATATTGAATATTGAAACATCGGACCTACGTGACATCAGACATTTCCACGTCCTTGTAGAGCGTAAGCACTATTCTTTTTTTAACAAACTTTGTCATTATGTATTGATCAACTTACTCTATATGCTAATAACCTTCTTGTTTAATATGTATAAACCTTAGACAAGGTCAACATGTTGCTTTATCAATGTATCTGCCAGGAAAAATGACAGAAGGTAACGTCCAATGTCAGTGTCACAGATTATGTTTTCAAATACAGAATAAGTTTTACAGAGCAACACCATTTTGAAAGACAAATGTATTCGATTTGGTTGTTGCAAAGAGGTGTTGCTTTAGAGAAGATAAATTACTGTTGAGTATTTGTATTAAAAAAAATGGTACTGTTGTTGTAAAGAGTTTTATTGCTCTACATCGTACATCGCGATTCCACTGTGTAAATCATATAGGTATGGAAAATCAACAGGACTTTTTGTGTGTTTAGAAAAAAACGGATAAAGAATAAAGACTGGCCGTTTGTGTGTTTTTTTTCATTTTTTTTTATCATTTTACAAAGATGCTCAACATAATTCACTTTGGTACAAATGTCCTGGTGTTGCAGTAACATTTCACATATATTTCTTGTAGAATACATTATGTGTTAAACTTTTATTACCAAATACAAATATTTTTATCCTATATCTTATACACAATTAAGCAACGTGGAAGAAAAAAAAATGTAAATAATTGTTTAAATGAAAAGCAGATTTAATTTTAAAAGAAATAAGTTGACAACTCGATGACAAAATAAAAAGTAGGCTGAAAAAAAATCGGTTTGTTGTTGAATAAACAGTTAAACATGCGTTTTAACTTCTCGAACGTAATGAGATTTGACAAAAGAAAAGAACACACAGATATGTTACCTAATAAGGATATTAGGTGCTAGTGTCCTTAAAAGTATATTTAAATATATTCTAAATACTTAATTTAAAATGCGAAAATTTGAAATTATGATATGATCATGATATGATATGATCAGTACAGATTACAAACTCTGATGGCGACATTGGATAAAAAAGGAACACGTTTTTCTTCCCAACAAGTCACATATGTTCTTAACGGTCGATGTCGCTACAATAGCTCGTGCTTTGCTCTTGAGGCCTGTCCTGTTGACACTGGTTTTTATACTCTAAGAAAGAAAATTAATTTCTTATTTTGATAACGCTCAGGTGAACGAGTGGTAATTACATAAATACAATTCTTTGATACGGCTTAGTAAACATTAAGATGATTTTCTTTAAGAACAATAAACTATATGATAGATAACATACTAATGGTAAATCAAGTGTAAACTAAGCCCATATGTTTCTGAATGTTTGATCATTTGAGCATGACATTTTAATGTTAAAATACTTAAAATGTTTCCATTTATATCAAATACTTACCGGCTGATTAAATCCATTGTATTATTACTCTGAAGCATGATTGTTTACTTAGTAATAAACATATAAACAATCGGTATGAAATACTTCCATAGAAAAGGACATGTACTTGTACATTTCTCTTTCTAAAGTAAAACACCGTTTTGAGATATACTGAATTATCAATGAAATAAAGATTGAAGGCAAAAACAAATGCACAACTTTTTATAGGCGAGGATAAGAGTATCATTGTTTCTGGGGAAAAAAATATTCTCTCATACGTAGGAGAAGAGCAAATAAAACGAAACTTTAACTGTCGTATATGGGATATAAAGTGCCATTAAGGAAATATTCATACTATAATTGATATATATGATTTTGTATTCCTCCAAAATTAGTGTTTATTGTGCTTAAATGTATTTTCTCAAGAGACTTCTAACATCAATATTCTTTGATTAAGTGACATGCGTGAACTACCCATTTGGGAGTAATCGTAAAGTTATACAAAAATCTATCTTGCTTTCTCCTCAGTATAAGCTATAAACTTCAATGTCCTGATATCTATAATGCGTATTTATTATATACTTAAACATGACATATTGAGAAATATTGATGAAATAAAATGCGTATTATATTCTTCCATGTTTTCACTATTACAATTTAATATTCAGTGCATTAAAGCATACATCTCATATAATAAACACACATGAAATATTTATTTTCATACCACTTGATGACAATAAACCATGTAATTGTAGAAAAAAGAATATCTTCTATTTATTAATTAATTAATTTCTTTATAAGAATCATGAGCTATATGAATATAGTTCGATTAGAGACAAACATGTGGTATATCAGGCAGTGTAATATCAACAAGTTTATGATATAAATACGGATATTTACGACAGTGTTTTATAAATACTGGTACGTTTACTCCACTGTAAATGTTACAGGTGTTTTGTTATATGATTATATGAGGCAAGAGCTATAGTGGCAGACATTTTATGTCATTGAGGTAAAACATAACAACAAACAACGTTAAAAATACAACAACAACAAACGATACAAAAAAAATTAGTTCATTTGCCATATTTTTCGCTTACATTATATGCTATGTAACAATTTATATTAAAAATATCATGAAAATGAACATTTTTTCAAAATACATTAGTTACAATATGTAATGTATTCAATCTCTGTTTGCTGCCGCGTGCTCTATTAAAGCTTTTTTTCTTAAAGACCCTGCCTTGACTGAACTAGTATAGAAACTTTAAAACAGACTATCAAAGTCATTAGGTATTTTTGTATTTTGTTCTATATTTGATAAACACGCACATGTCGTCGTGCCTGATTTAATGTGTGTTTGATTGCTTTTTTCAGATAACAAACACGTGCTATGCGGCGGGTAAGAGCATCGTTACAAAATTGGAAAGAAATATTCAACCAAAATTATTCCAGACAGAGATCCATCAGCACGAGACGAGAATATAATAGTGTGTGGTAACATGAATCTGGACAGTTAATTGAACGAATATATTATAACATAATATCAAGAAACAAAAAACAGGAAAAGGACAAGAGATGCTGCTATAAAGTCAACACATGTCCAACAATATCCACACTATGACGTCGAACATGATAATTTACAAAACAAAGAAAAATAAATAATGTGGAAAACGTTAAAGATTGTCCTGTTATTGACAACATGTGACATGATAAAATCCGGAAACGTAAGCCTAGTTTTGTTTGATAGTCTGTGTAAAAGAAGTGATGACGATTTGAACAAATTGATCAGTTCTGAACTAACACTAGAAAGCAATGTCTTCGTAACACAAGTGTGTGCAAAGGAAAACGATAACATTGAAAGCATTATAAAAAGCAAGGATGTGGATATATTCGTAGGAGCCATGAATCTAGACGACGATAAATATTATCTAAAATTTGCAGAATTTTTCAATAGACCTTACATTTCACCAAATGGAATTGACAGACATTTAGCTGGAGATATTGTTTGGTCGCTTGGGGTTAATTATCAGAGGTTATCTACCGCTCTAGGAATAGTTCTAACTCATTTTAAGTGGAGACAGGTCTTGTTGATAATCGAGGAAAGGACTGAATATGTAACGTTTGGGAATGAGATGTTTATTGAGCTGGTGCATGATGGGTTCAGACCTTCCATTAATTATGTGAGACAGGACTATACAGATACAGAGGTCGAAGTGATGTTGTCAAAGATAAATAATCAACAAAAAGGTAATCATACTAAAATCAATAGATTACTTACTTAATTAATTAATTTATTAATTAATTAAAAAAAAAACAATAACAACAACAGAAGACATAATTAAAAGAAAACAAATGATGTTATTTAAAATCATAATAATCAATAAGAAGAACTTTTGATCTAAATAAAATTTACATTATTTCCATTCAAAACATCGTTACCTTTAAATAATAAGCAACACTGATAACATTAAAACAACCACAGCGATACTTAAAACTGTTTTATTTCAGTTTAATACGTTCGATTTGTCTATATCAATTTTAGTATGAATAACAAGTTACGTTTTATTAGTATACATAAACCACTGAAACATAAAGCGACTAAATGTAGAATCGTGACCAAGACAAACCTGCATGACTAAATAATAAAAATGTGGGCAGATGGCGCTGTTGAGCTAAAACAGATAATACTTTCAGGTGAAGAGTAAACAAATATTTGAACAGTCACAATCTGAACATCAAAATCAGTAGAGATAAAAAAATGTACAAAACGTAAAAAAGTAGAGATAAAAGTGTACAAAACATCGAGAATGAGTTGAAGTGTTATACAATAAGGCAAAGAAAAACACCTGAAATGCCAGATCTTTTTTAGAATTAAATGTTTACTCATCGTTTCTCTGCATTATACCTGATTAGTCATAAACGGAATTCACTCTATAGTTCATGAAGAATTTTCTTTAAGATTGCTTTTTAATTTCCTGTCGTGACGATTGTGTTATCGTTTTATACTGCTTGAGCAGTCAGATAAACATTTGTTTAACATTTCTTCTTCATCAGAAACCATACGTAAAGATCATACTTGAAGAATTAAACACATGTGTTTACAAAGGTATTAACAACAACAATAATAATAATATCAACAACAACAACAATAACACAGCAACACTTTTCTATGTATATAAAGGCCTAAAATACATCGATTTTGATATAGTATCATACATTTGAGGTTGTATCATGTTATTATACATTTCATGTTCTGAATAAAACTTAGCTAGAAAATTATTTTTAATAAAGAAAGAAGATGAAAATATTTTGCATTTGTTTCCACTGGTTCATCTTATTTGACAACCAATACAGTTGCTTAAACGATATTTCATTTACTGTACAGAATAATTAGTTTTACAAGTGAATATAATAGTAATTAAAAAGAATCTAGATATCAACGCACATGCGTTAAAGCATTGCATGCAGAGGTGACTGTCACTTTGTCGGAAAAAATTAAGATAATTATATGGGACATACATGTATCTACGAATATTTTTTGTAAGGTAATGGTTTTAAATGCTTTAGAAGCCTCGACTGTACAAGCAAAGCAAAAGCGCTACTTAAAATAAAAAAGAAACAAATGTTTATCAAAGCGAACCCTTATTTTGAACGTTTTTCATTTTGAGCTATACATTGATAATATTTTCTTGGAAAGAGTTTTCAGAAACATACCATTTAATCATTCAGGAACTGCCGCAGCGGGGAGAAAGCAAAACGCGAATCAAATTGCATCAAGTTATAAGCAAATATTAAGTATTCCTTAATTTGAATGAGAAAAAGTTAATTCATCCCTTTTGCATATTAACTATTTTGTTCGCACCTACCTTCATATGTCCTAAAAAGCACTAAATATTAAACAGCTTGAAAGATTAATACGGTCGTAATTACTAGATATTAAGGACATTTGATACGAGACACGGCTGTTAAATTCGTTCAATGCGTCAATAAATTCACATTAATTTCGAGTTTCAATCATTTAGATTTGTAATGACTTTTAACTGTTTCGATATTTTAACTAGTAGGATGGAACATAAAAGGTTCCTATTGATTTAACGTTCAAATGAATTCAATTATGTATAGTAAAATAAGTCGAGCCATTCCTGCTTAATGACGATTAAAACACTATTCCAACTGTTTGGAATATTGAAACATGTTTGCAAGAATGTAAAGTCGTATGGTGTATTAAAGAAAATGTACTTTGGGGAAAATGTACTAAGATCTTAAGAAAAGAAAAACAATTCACAATTCAAGATATGACTATGACATGCAAGTATTGATTTTGCAGTATGTAACCCTTTTTTATTTAGGTTAATTTTGTAGATATGAAGTGCCGATTTTGATGTAAATTACTTTCAGTTGATAATATTTTACTTTTTGATACATTTTAAAAATTAAATTAACATGAACCTGTAGACACGATAAGATATGATAAGAGATAATGCACAGTATTTTGAAAAGAAAAAGAAGAAATAATTTCTTACAAATTATATTATACTTTACTTATTTCATCAATGTTTTAGAAATTATCTTTAATGAGAAATAATTCAAATAACACTTATGTGACACATTTGAAGAAAACAACAAAAACAAAACAAAAAATCTCCCCAAAACATCTAAGTATATCATAATCAAAGAAAATTAAATTTTGCTAAACGGATACTCAGACGCATGCTATTTGCTAAAAATATACAGTACATTACCTTTGAATCGCATTCCTACCGCAGTTCTACATAAGCACACTCTAATTCACAAATTTGCAAGACCCATTACCTCCAGTCGTCATTCCAATGTCCCGGAAATGATTTTAAATCCTCTACCCTAGATTAAGTCTTAACCTTAAGCGAAACCAAGTGATCTAGAATTGAATTAGTTCAAAGTTAAGTTCGATACTTCCATCGCCAATGTCCCGGAATTAATTCTAATCTTTGTAACCTAGATTAAGTCTTAACCTAAAACGAAACCAAATTATCAAGAATTGAATTAGTTCAAATCAAAACTCGACACCTCCTTCAAAATGAAACAAAATGCAACATACCATGGTATCGTTGTCGTTATAAATTTCAAGAACATATAAATCAAAATTAATAGCAGTGACAAGCCTTCAGTTCTGCTTAATCAAATGCTGATGATTTTGGAAGACATGCACATAGTTTCTTCTATAATAATTTCCTGATGTGTTGAATGTTTGGCACTAATGAGTTCAAACTGAGGCCACATGAGCAATGTTCTTGAGAAAAAGCTAATGTAAGAACAAAAATGTATGCCAATACATCTAAAATAAAACATTTTTGTTTCAAAGTACATGTAATGGTTTTTTTTCTAAATAAGTTGAATAAAAGTATCATGTTGAACTTAATATGTAATTGTATTTTGATTTAAATATTTTCCTTTTTTCTGTTCCATTTACATGTAAACGTTCTTTTACTATCGTAAGATTTACATTTTGCAACACTTAATTCTCGAATGTAACATCAATGTGTTATAAGACATGTACATGTATATGTGCATACAAGTTCGATGAAAGTCAAATAACACTTAAAAACAATTTCTCAAAGAAATGGAATTCAGAGTATAAACTAACAGAACCTTGCTGTTTTATGTCAACCAACAACCCGATAAGCCATATGAGCCGACATATGTTTGTGTTCATATCTCTGTCTTTTCATGCTGTCCCTCTCCGCCGTTCTCCGCGCCGGTGCCCTCTTTAATAAGTTTGGTGTTCTGTATGCGCGCCCGGTGTGGATGGGTTGTTTTGGGGACTGCGTTCTGAGAATGTCTTCTTGCCTTGTTGATCTGCGCTGTTTGAAAAGAGTGAAACAAAAGACAACAACAAAAGGAAAAAAAAAACAAAAAACAATAAAACATCACTGTTTGTGAATCAAACCAACTCTATGACCTTTATCGTGCCTCGTAAAACATGATCGATTTAAATGACACCACCATGCACGTAAATTGATCGACAATATTTCAGAAGTGAGGACAGCTTATTGCTCGCTAATCTGAATCCCTGGTGAAAATTGAACAGGAAATTTGCAATGAATTATTTCCGGGGATATTGATGTCCGTTTGGTCGAGATAACAACCATATCAAAAGATTTTAAGTTATCTGCTGAGCTTTTTGAAATAAAAACAATCAAACCACAACTGATTGGATTGTTATCAAGCCTCAAGTGCTCGAAGATAAAAGATGAAACGCTTACTACTCGCTTTATAGTCAGTTAATGTAGAAAAGCAATTTAATTATTATGTATAAACGTTATATTGCAACTGCTGAATAACATGGCAAGCTTCATTTTTGTAAAAAAGTAAATCGTAAAGGTAACAATCTGTTACTACATTTATTATCAAAATATGTATTATACGAGTATAATAAAAAATAATTTTAAGTTTTACTATATATTACTGCTATAAATAACCTATTTAATTTGTAAAATATTCACAGAGTAAGTTTTGTTATTTTCTTTGGCTTAATTATATTAAGTAAAATAAGGAATCGAAAAAGATATTCAAAACCACATTATGATGTTATAATCCTGTATGTTATTTGACTAAAGTCACTGAGTAAAAAAGTTTATACGTAAAATTATCATATTATTTTGTCTGTTGCAAATACCAATGTATCTTTGATGTTTTTGATTAAATTTAACAGTGTTCCACTGCTGGACAAATTAAAAAAACAACACTTAAATATCGAGTTTTTTTTTTAAATAAAGAACAATTATGCAGTTTGTGTATATAAAATGTTTGATTTAATGAAAGACTATCTGTTAGACATGCTCTCATAAGGCAGGGTATTAAAAATAGTTGTATAATATTAGTGCTCTCCTACTATCATATAACATACACAATTAAAACAAGTTAACTATCATATACATTGTAGCTAACAACAGTGAAACAAGTAAAAGAAATGACCGAAGCTTTTCGAAAAATGTTCAATATTATGACTCAGAAATTGATAATGAAAATGGTAACTGAAGTAAAATTAAATCTATAGTTTCTTAATCCTTAAGATGCTAAGTAATTACTGAGTTATTTTGTCAAAACATAATTTGTCATGCTGGTTAGTGTTTGTAAAATTATTGTTATCATTATTATTGTAATTATTATTATTATTTTATATTTACATGTAAAATTGCTATTATGAATCACGTAATATGTTCAGGAAAATAAATATATTTGTATATTTTCAGCCATTGTTCTTCTGACTACAACCAAAGTGCAAAACAGAATCATCGTAATTGCTGGAAGGAAGGACGGCTTTGCTGAGCAACATTCGTTGTTTATCCTCCAGACAAATCCTTATCAGAAACCTCACATCGAACGATTCAATGATACTATTTTTGAAAACACGACAAGTGATATTTTGCAGTCTATATTTTTCCTGCAACCTAGTTTTGAAAATGCGGAAGGTAAACTTTCCAAACGGAATGTAGTGACAATTAAAGAATCATTGTCTTTTCAGAGAACAATAAGAAAATCACGAAGTGTTACAAATGATGACACAATAGTTATAAACTTCATTTACGATTCTGTGATGTCGTTAGACGCACTAAGCGCTGACAGAAATATCAGTGATGTACGATCATTTTTTCGTAGCATAGGCAATAGAACCTTTCTGTTATATTCCGGGACAATCAAAACTGACATTTCTAATAATGTTTTATTCGATTTTGTTCTGAGTGATATGAACATCGAACAATGGCAAATAGATCGTGTGCAGGAAATAAAGCAGCTTTCAGACGGTAATTGGGCAATAATTGGACTTTCAAAGGTACCGTTCTTTGTATTATCTTGTTTTTAGCCTTTTAAGATGCTAGTAAATAAGATATCTAACACAGAAGGCGTCCAAGGACGTTATTGAGATGAGTATCAAAATGATTACTGGCACAATTATTAATAGCTTTGGTCTGCTTCTCTTTTTCTCAATATTTGTACTTTGTGTGTGACCTTTGCTTTATTCATTAGCGTCGTTTCAAATTTCACGGGTTTTATTTTAAGACGTTTTTGCACACATTAATTTTTTATGAAAGAAATTTGTTAAGATTGATTTCCCTCTGATTTGATTCGACTGACTCTGACACACTTTTACACAAATAAGCACGCAAAACATTTAAGTTACATTAAATGTTTGAAGGAAAGAAAGTGCTGTAAAACTTATATGAAAGAAGTAAAAAATGTAAGTACGTCGCTCGTCCCCATTATTTTTGTTTTATTGCTGTTAAGAATATTCAAAAAGTAAAATGTCGAAATCTCAGGCAATAGTTGATCGCAAAATGTAGCCTTATGTATAAATGAGAAGATTTTATATTCAATTATTGAAATTTGTATTACAGTCTATCTATTTATTGAATGATTCAACAACATTTTGCAGGTTAGATGGCCAAAGAATATTGTGTTGGGTCCCGACCCATGCTTCCATTTAGATTCTTGCAGGCAAGAATCAGAAGGAGGACTAGATGCTCTTTATATTCTTGCCATTGCCATAGCTGTCTTGTTTGTTGCCGGGGTAGCAAACTGCATAATAAAAATCACTGTGTGGTATTATACGATAAATAATTAAAAAATAGCTTAAAAAATCCG
>NW_026857097.1:0-98866 GCF_026571515.1 Ruditapes philippinarum | reverse complement strand
AAAAAAAACAATGTTCATTTTCAGTATGGTTGATATCTTTAAACAATTGCCTTGGTACCCATAATCTTTGAAAGCTACTTCCAAAATAGATTCTACAATAGGTCCGGAGTTTGCATTGCCTTGCCGTTTACTCGTGATAGACCCCCTGGATGGCTCTACTCTGTGACATTATTTATTGGATTCAACTTTGCTACATTTTTGTTGATTGCATTTGGACAATGGTCAATATTTATGGAAGTAAGGAAATCTAGTGTTAGGACGAAGAAGATCAAATCTGCAAGAAAAAAGGACCTAGTGGTTGCAAGAAATTTGCTTCTAGTCGTTACAACCGACTTCCTTTGTTGGTTTCCGATAGGAGTGATGGGTATATTTTTAAAATAATATTGAAAAGAAAAATGCCTTGTCATTTATAAACAGAAATAAGTTTGTTAAAAATACTTGTGGTATATATTTAAATGTTACATTGAAAATGATAATCATGTATTATTTTTAGACTAATTGTTTCGTCAAAAACAACAATCGGTATGACTAGTAGAAATATAAAATTTAAAATTATACCTGGTGCAAGATTCTTTTATACATGACAAACGCATCACATATTTTCTATCCTTGAGAAACGCTGTTTTATTTATTTCACAGTTTATATCTTTTTTGAAGGTATAATGGCATTGAATGGCCACGTGATATCTGGAGACATCTATGCTTGGACAGCAGTATTTATATTACCTATAAATTCTGCTTTGAATCCGGTATTGTATACACTGACAGCTATACTTGGAAACACGGTTTGTTTGAAATTCGTCTATTTTAGCTTTAATTTTAGTTTTATTAGCTTCTGAAATTTTAAATATTTCATCATTAATATTTAACTTTGGTTAAATATTGGATTATGATATATCAAAATGGCAATAGTATGCAAATAGAAGTACGAAAATCTCCAATGTGGACAACTCTGCGAAACATTAATATTGTTTTTATATAAGTATTGATTGTCATTTATTTCCTAGAAATTTAATCCGAACACAGAAGAACAGAATAGAACCGAGATAACAGAAGGTAAGACCGTTTATAAAAAGAAGATCAAGTTCGATTAAAGGTGCTGTAACACAATTTTTATGGTTTTAAATCATAAAAATGATGCTCAAATTAACATTTATCAATAATGTAGGTTTCAGAAATCATTATTTATAAAGATATTACCGAATTTAACATTCACGTAAAGAAAGGGGGGTAATAAAAAATTGATTTTCTATAAAATAGAGTAAAGCAGAATCCCTAAAGAAAGCCCAACACAAGTTTTATTTGCATAATTATGTACATATATATAATTTCACTTCGTGTGCTTTGCAAGTTTAAGCACAACATACGGGATCTTTAATACATATTTAAACATTCAAAAGCAATCAAGGTATCAAAGATATACTGTTATTTAATAGTACGGTTTTCGTTTTCCAACTGTACTGCTTGAGAAATATTTCGGATTCATCTCTGTGTGTTGTCAGGTAATAACAAGTAACTGATTAGTATTACCAAGCTTCTGTAAAGTAGTTAGATAGATTTCTCATATACCGCATCTGATATAATCCAAAGTCCATGCCGGGATTCAAACCAAGAGCGGTTAGGATGAAATAAATGAATGTCAGCGATAATAGCAGTTCGGCTTTAGAAACCGAGCATGATAAAAGATAAATTAGTTAATAATATAAGCAAATCTCTACTTCGACAGAGATTACATGCTTTGTTATTTTGATCACAAATACTATTTTTATGTAAGTCTTTTGTAAAATTTGCAGTTCTCTTTTAATCTAGTTCGAACAGTAAGTAATTGTTGAACGGCATAATAAGTCGTTTCCTCGAGTATTAATACAGGGAAGGTCATGTCAACGTACCACCAACAACAAATTATTACATCGAGATTTTAAACATCATTTTTCTTTCATTAAATATATCAAGCATGTGTTTAATAATGTTTTAATAATAGATTCAGAGCATGTTACATGTTAAATACCGAAAAAGCAATATGTAAACAAAGTAATATTTTGACTTCCACACAAAATAGTACTTTACTATATTTATACCAATTTCAAACAGGGAAAGAAGCAAATATGGTTTATCTGCATGGCAAATGAGTAATTTATGGAAACTGTTACAGGATACCAAAATTACAAAGTCTTTGAATAATAAAAATGATAGCATTTCTGAGGCATAGTGGGCCTTCAATTTTAAACTACTTTTCATAATGTTTGTGTATGTTTTAGACAGATATTCGGTTTACATATATTATAAATCTATGAACATAATATCTTACAGAGCTCGGTAATTATTTCAAGGATTGTCGTCTTGTTAACAAGATGATATCTGTTAGAAGGATTCAGAAATCGGATTTTAAAAGTGTAACATCTGTCTTGGAGCAAGACTACAGCTTAGCCACCCATGACCTTGTAAGGCTGTCAGTGACCCTGTTTAAACTGCTTGACGTTATCCACAAAGGATCGTTGGTATTCGAGAACCTGAATAAAGATTCAGTCCATATTAAGGTGAAAGGGGAAAAGGTATGATATTATTTTTTTTATATATATAAAAGGTTAAAACAAATTTCTCTATGTTTTAATGTGGTAAATCGACATTGTTTGATATGTTTTGAAGGGAAGTCGCTTATTGATTAGGTATCTGTGATATGTTAAGCATAGAATGAATCAAACATTCAAAATAAAAGATACGTTTCACAAATGATTTTATTTTAGCTAGAACAAACAAAATCGAAACTGAATTTAAAACATATATTTCACTTTTTATCAACAGTAACTGTTTTTATGAATTAGCTTTATGCATATAGGAAAGGCTAATTATTTTAATCAAAATATCGTTAACTTAATTTGAACAAAAACGGGTTCATAAGTATACGCTATTGAGCATATTTTACATAAAGATTTGTTTAATCTTAACAGATAACTGGGGACATTAAAGTGTTAGGAGAACCTCGAGAATCAAGAAAAAGTGAAGATATCCCTAACGACACGTTACAAGCTGCGGTTATCATACATTCATTAATGAGCCAATTAAATGTCTCAAAATAATGATGTGTTGCTAACCTATTTAAATTTGTTATTGTGAGCTATTATATGTTGTATTTGTTGTATCTATTTTATGGTTTTTATTCTCACTATTCCTTGGATTACATTCGCATTTTCTTGATTAATCAACGCATATGTGAAGCAAATATTTGCCATTTCTTATGGTTATGGGTAGACAGAAAGACTCAACTGAACTAAAATTATGTTTTATGACGTTTCTATCTAGAATGGTTCTTTTGTTAAGGCATGAAATATCTCGATCTTCTTTTTTAAATAAATATATTATCGTGTGTAAAGTAGTTTGTTATTGATTGGATTTCGAGGTCAATATTGTATCTAAACCACTATCTTATATATCTCCTCAAATGTACTTCACAAATATTCTATTCTAGAAGATTACGGATGATTATGCTAATTCAGCAAATTTATAACGTTAATTACCAAAGTGAATGGTATATCAGTATACATGTATTTAATTTCCCAAGGCACATGAAACTTTAAAATACAGCAATAAAACCATCATTTTGTATATATACATGTATATAGAGGATATTCAAGGTTTTTCTCTAAATACAGGATTTAAATTCATCGAAAGGTGTGAAAATAGATATTTCATGAGTTACTGTAGCCTCGAAAGAAATGAGATAAATTTCATACCACAAGATGAAAACATATGCTATATTTATAGAAAAAAAACTTAAATTTTCTGTATTTTATACATGTATACATTTATTTTATATTTTGACATTACAATTTGAAAGAATTTCCGTTAAATTTTGTGTACTGGCAGAATTTAGAAGTAGTCTGGCAAGACACCAGTAAAACTACGAAAAACATGTTTCACTGCAGTTAGAAATAATTTTTTACAGTGAAAATACAGAAAATGAAAATAGACATTTTATTTCATCAATATTTCTCAATATTTCATTTATAAGTACGTATAAATATTTTTTATCTTCTTAAATAATTCCTATTTATCGAAAGTACAAAATGATTTGCATATTTTAACTCTAACACAATTCACACTATTCCCCTATTAAACAGACCGGTCATTCAAGTGCATAATTGCACTATATATGCACAACATAACAAAGCAATGTTAACACGTCATCTGACGTCAGATATGACGTTAATGAAACAAATAACGTACAAAAATATACTTATACAGCAAGTTTACTTCAACATATGTTAATAATTCTTTTTTATTAGCATGTTAGAATAAAAATGTGTATTATGTTTTCGTGCATTTTAATATAATTATGCAGAGTTTATCGTACAAATGCTTTGTAATTAATCACTGAGGCCTATGAATCTTCGTGATTATATTTTTACGCATTTGAACTCGAACCGTGCATTATTCTTAAAACAATGCACTCAAATATGATATCTGTTTCCTGACAAATAACAAGTTAAGCTAATTTCAAACCAACACTAAACTCTGGCAGCTTTTTTCTAATGATTAAGAGTTGAAAAAAAAAACATTGAAAAAAATAATCACAGCTCTATTACATACAGGGGTTCTTTAGTAGTCCTTAATTTTCCGTATACTATAGAATGTACATTCTTTCAAATCTCGTGATATTATATATATAGACATACACACCAATAAATATATGGTCTTGTCCTTAAGAATGTTCTGTTGTTATATGAAGTCAATCCATTCAAAAATAGCAAAGGTACAGCCAGTTACAGCCAAAAAATGAAAATTTCAATAATTTGACCTTCAGTCAAGGTTATTTATATGAGTGAAGGTCAAGGTCTGTCTGGTTATTTTAAAGCGCTATCCTTAAAGATAATTATGTTCAAGTTTGAAGACAATCCATTAACAAGAGGGCCATGATGGCCCTGAGGTCGCTCAACTGTATATAGGCCCCTCCAACCCCAACCCCCCAACGTTGCAGGGCCAATTTAACCCAAGGGCTTTTATTTGCACAAACTTGGTAGACACCCATAAGAAGATGTTTCATGCTAAACATCTAAGCTCTAGCTCATTGGGCTTTTTGAAAAGAAGAATTTTTTTAAAGTTTTTACTATACACATATAGTAAAAAACAATGACACCCCTGGGGCCAGGCCAGGGCTTTTATTTGAACAAACTTTGTAGACACTTACTAGAAGATGTTTCATGCTTAATATCTTAACTCTAGCTATTTAGGTTTTTTCAAAGAAGATTTTAAGTTTTTGCTATACACATATAAGGAAAATCAATGACCCCCGGGGCAGGGCCAATTTTGACCCCAGGTCTTTTATTTGAACAAACTTTGTAGACACTCACTAAAAGATGTTTCATGCTTAATATCTTAACTCTAGCTATTTGGGTTTTTTCAAAGAAGATTTTATAAGTTTTTGCTATACACATATAAGGAAAATCAATGACCCCCTGGGGCGGTGCCAATTTTGACCCCAGGGCTTTTATTTGAACAAACTTGGTAAACACCTATTAGAACATGTTTGATGCTAAATATCATAGCCATAGCTCTTTGAGTTCTTTAAAAGAAGATTTTTTAAGTTTTTACTATATGCATATAGGGAAAATCAATGACCCCCTGGGGCGGGGCCAATTTTGACCCCAGGGCTTTTATTTGAACAAACTTGGTAGACACCCATTAGAACATGTTTCATGCTAAATATCTTAGCTCTAACTCTTTTGGTTCTTTAAAAGAAGATTTTTTAAGTTTTTACTATATGCATATAGGGAAAATCAATGACCCCCTGGGGCGGGGCCAATTTTGACCCCAGGGCTTTTATTTGAACAAACTTGGTAGACACCTATTAGAACATGTTTGATGCTCAATATCTTAGCCATAGCTCTTTGAGTTCTTTAAAAGAAGATTTTTTAAGTTTTTACTATATGCATATAGGGAAAATCAATGACCCCCCGGGGTGGGGCCAATTTTGACCCCAGGGCTTTTATTTGAACAAACTTGGTAGACACCCATTAGAACATGTTTCATGCTTAATATCTTAGCTCTAACTCTTTTGGTTCTTTAAAAGAAGATTTTTTAAGTTTTTACTATATGCATATTGGGAAAATCAATGACCCCCTGGGGCGGGGCAAATTTTGACCCCAGGGCTTTTATTTGAACAAACTTGGTAGACACCTATTAGAACATGTTTGATGCTCAATATCTTAGCCATAGCTCTTTGAGTTCTTTAAAAGAAGATTTTTTAAGTTTTTACTATATGCATATAGGGAAAATCAATGACCCCCCGGGGTGGGGCCAATTTTGACCCCAGGGCTTTTATTTGAACAAACTTGGTAGACACCCATTAGAACATATTTCATGCTAAATATCTTAACTCTAGCTCTTTGGGTTCTTTAAAAGAAGATTTTTTAAGTTTTTACTATATGCATATAGGGAAAATCAATGACCCCCTGGGCGGGGCCAATTTTGACCCCAGGGCTTTTATTTGAACAAACTTGGTAGACACTCACTAGAAGATGTTTCATGCCAAATATCTAAGCTCTAGCTCTTATGTTTTTTTAAAAGAAGATATTTAAAGTTTTTTCTTTCGGTTGCCATGGCAACCAGAGTTCTGCATAGAATTAAATTCTTTGAACAATTTTTAAAGGTGACCACCAAAGGAACATTCCTGTGAAGTTTGGATGAAATTGGCTTAGTGGTTTATGAGGAGATGTCATTTAAAGTAAAAGTTTACGGGCGGACGCCGGACGGACGCCGGACGGACAGACGCCGGACGAAAAGCGATCACAAATGCTCACCCTGTCACTTTGTGACAGGTGAGCTAAAAAATAATAAAGTTACAGACAATAATAGCAAGACAAAGCAAAATTTGGATATTTGACCTTTTAGGTCAAGGTCATTTATGGATGAAGGTCAAGGTCAGAGCTGCATCAGTACTAAGGGTGTAGTACTTAAGTACCAGTACCAGTACTTGGCAAATTATGCAGTACCATTACCAGTACCAGTACTAGATTTTAGCTTGGTACTGCAGTACCAGTACTTTTTTTGGTGAAGTAATTAAGTATCAGTACCATTACTTTTTTTATATTCATCAAAGTTTGAATGAATACAGTGTCAAACAAATAATTGCAAATATTATTCAGCAAAGAAATAAAATCATAATTTACTTTAAAGTTAACATAACATATTTACAACTTCATAGTTTTAACATACTTTTTACAAACAATATTTACAACATATATTCATGTCATATCTAATTGTTAAGTAACCAGTCAACTGTGAAAATACAATGCAAACATCTTTCATTTAAAACACAACAGTCTTTTGTTGCCTTTCACACCTCTGTCATACCAAAGTAAATAACAACTTTTTATGGTGCTAACTTTTTTTTTTCACTTGAAATGGGATTATTTAGAATTGAAGAAATTAATTAGTGTTTATTAAAATTTTGCTCTTTTACTAGTAAATACAAAGTAGTAAAAGATTTTAATAAGGATATTTTAGAGTAAAGAGTTATTGAGTCTGTTTATCTTAATTTAATTTTTACTTAAAGTCTTTGGCGCTTTTTATGATAAATACTATGTTAATATTGTAGCAAATTATCTTTAGATTTGATAACTTACTTTTTCACAAAAATAAAATATAGTTAAAGTAACTTACAGCTTTATTTTATGAGAAAAATTGATGCTATTTTAATTTTTATCAAAACCAAAAGTACTGGGTAATGCAGTAGCAGTACCACTTTTGAAGACAGTAATGCAGTACCAGTACCAGTAGTAGCAAAATTTTGTAAGAGTAATTCAGTATCAGTACCAGTACTTGCAAAATCGCTGCAGTACGTACTGCAGTACCAGTACCAGTAATGCAGCTCTGGTCAAGGTTAGTGTGGTCTACTGAAAGGTCTTGTCCAAAGGGTTGTTGTGGCCAAGTATTAAGACAATCCACCAAGAACTAAAAAAATTATTATGATCCAGGTACAAGTTTGCTGACGGCAACGGCAATGCCGCCAGGACTATAACACAAAAAAACAGTCAAGCTAAAATCATACATATATCCAGCCAATGAAGTTTTTTTTAAAGTTCTTGTGCATAAAACAATATCTATTGTCACACAGATTGACAGATGTGCCACCTGTAACAGATTTAGAACCAATTTTGCGGTAAGAAAAATAATGAAAACAGATAATTTCATTTTCTTTTATTGTCGAGCTGTGTATTTCAAAGTTTTTTTCATCATCAAAATATATCAAAAATAATGTTTTTATAATTACAAGAAAAAAAACTTATCACATTATTGACCAAGAACATCACAGAGGAACTGCAAAGATATATACAAATATATTTAACCAATCATAATCTAGACTTAAATTACATAAGGTAACCTTCAATAATTGTTTTCAAAGCCTTCGTACAAGGAAATACAATATAATTACAAATTATGACAGAACGACATCTATTTAAAGAAGAACTAAAGTAAAACTTGATCAGACCTAATTTACATTTTAGTGATTAGTCAAATAAATAATATGTTTAGACACTTATAAAATAACTTCATAAAAAAGAGGCATAAGAGTGCCATATGGGTATTTTATCGCTCACCTGCTTGAAGTTTGTTTTCTGTGCTAAATAGAGTGCAAGTGTGAATCTGTTGTGAAAATCTTTACCTATGACCTATGTACCTGATGGAGTTTTAACATGACCTAGATATGATCAGAACAAGCATTCTGAGCAAGTTTCTGCCTGACTTGGCCAAAATCAAGGTCTCTAAGGGTGTTAATACATGTCCATTGACATCTGAACAAGTGAACTGGATTTTGGCCATAGATGGCAAGTGTATTGTAGATTTTCAGACACTTAAAGATTTATCTGTGGGTGTTAACACGATTTTCTATTGTTTTGACCACGGATGAACTACTTTTTTCCCATTTCCAATCCTATCTTAAACATGATTCAGAAAAACATTTTTGACAAAAATTGATGAACATCCAGTAAAACCACCAAAACCTTTAAAATGTTAGCCACCATGTTTTAGTATGATTTAGTTTGGTGGTCCCTAGACCACCTTTATTTCAAACATCAGGACACTGACTTTCTAAGCAAGTTTCATTGAAACTTGAACATAAAATGTGGTACATTGTATGTAACATGTAAACAACGTTTTCCTTTGATGTGACCAAGTAACTCAGATGCCAACAGTTCTAGCTTGTCAAACATTTAACTGAGGCTAAAAACAAAGCCTTTGTCTCTGAATAAGACATTATTGTCACTAAAATCCTTCATTTTTTGCAGTGTTACATACATGTTCAAGGTCAAATAAGGTTAAATCTTATTTTTTTATCTGTTTTACTTAATATATATAAACAAGTGGCTTTTCATGACCAATGAACAAACATTTCTAAGTTAAACAAGATTGCATTTGTGAAAAATACTATGCCACCGCATTAATACAACACTAAATAGTAGTGTAGGAACAGAATTTTTTTGTTTCTATACCATTGAAGATTGCTATAATGCATAGATCCCTGACCTATCTAATTCTTATTATCAGATTAGTGGTTAAATTTATTGTTATTCAAATAAAAGATCAGCGTAGGAATCTATCAATGCAGTTGATTCTAATGAATTTGGTGGTGAAAGTCATATTTCACATGGCCTAAATTTCATGACTACATCAAAAGACAACACAGTAAGACACTTTGTCAAAATCTAGGTCAGCTGATATCAATGTTCAATTTTACAACTAAAACTGTGCACATGGTCCAAATTTCATGGCTGTACATCAAAGGACAAGAAGGTAGGTCACTGTCCCCATAGGCAAGGCAAAATTTTGACCAAATTGTTTAATTCAAACAATCTTGATACAGGTCCACCAAACAATGTTTCATGTCAAATATCTAAGCTGTAGCTTTCTCTAATTTAGAAAACATTTGTTTTAGATTCTGTATAATGAAAATGAATGCCCCCGGGCAGGGCCTATTTGACACCAGGGGCAAAATTTGAACAACTTTGGTAGAGGACCTATAGATGATATCATATAGCAAACATCAAAGCTCTAACCTGTGTACCTTCAGACAAGAAGATTTTTAATTTTTTACTGTATGTACATAGTGAAAATCAATGACCCCAGGGCGGGGACAATTTTGACCCAAGGGCTATAATTTGAAAAATCTCGGTAGAGGTTCACTACGCAAAGTCTCATGCCAAATATCTAACCTATGGCCTTTGTAAATTCAGAGAAGATCTTCTAAGTTTTTACTATATACATATAAAGAAAACTATCGTCTCTGGGGCAGGGCAATTTTAACATATATAAAACTATATACCAAATATCAAAGCTCTCAGACTTGTACCTTCAGACAAGAAAATTTTCTAATTTTTTTACTATATGTACATAGTGAAAATCAATGACCCCTAGGGTGGGGCCAATTTTGACCCTAGGGCTATAATTTGAACAATCTTGCTGGAGATTCACTACACAATGTCTCTAACCCCTAACCTTTGTCAATTTAGAGAAGATGATTTTTTTTGGATTTTTTACTATATACATATAAGGAAAACCTATGACCCCAGGGTGGGGCTAATTTAGACACTAGAGACAAAATTTGAACAACTTTTGCAGAATACCTACAGATGATATCATATACCAACATCAAAGCTCTAAGCCTAATGTACTTACAGACAAGAAGGTATTTTAAGTTTTTACTATATGAACATTTAGTGAAAATCAATGACCCCCGGGCAGGGCCAATTTTGACCCCAGGGCTATAATTTGAATAATCTTGGTAGAGGTGTACCAGACAATGCCTTATGCAAAATATCTATGCTCAGGACCTTGTGGGTCTTTACAAGAAGATTTTTTAAATTTATTCTTATAATTCCTTTTGGTTGCCATGGCAACCAGATTTCTGCATGGAATGAAATTCTTTGAACAGCTTTAGAAGCCCTTCACCCAAGGATCAATCCTGCCGAGTTTGGGTTGAAATTGGACAAGTTGTTTTTCACAAGAAAATTTTTTAAGTTCACTATATAATCTATATAACACAAACACACACAGGTGAATCACTATATGCTGCAGTGGCATAAAAATGGCATTTCCATTATCACAGATGCTGCAGTGGCATAAAAATGGCATTCCCATTACTGTGAATTCTTCATCTCAGAAGAGCAATTTATGAGAAAATTTCAATGAAAAACTTATTTTTCTAAATGAAAAATTGGTTCATGTTCAAGATTCAAAAATAAAATTTAAACCTTTCTTGATTTGTTTGTTTATGAAAGGAAGATTGTTTTCCAATTTTAACAATTTAAAACTAAGAGAAAAATATAAAGGAAGATTGTTTTTCTATTTTAACAATGTAAAACTAAAGAGAAACATGTATTCAAAAATTAATCAAGCTTCTTCACATGTATGAACTTTGATTTTTTACTTTATTGATATTTTTAATTAATGTAGAAGCATTATTTTTCACCCGCAATTTCACATTTTATTAATTCATTTAATGAGTTAAAAATATTCAATGCTTTTTAATTTTTTTATGTTGTCATGAAGCTGTAGATGTGCCATTTTAATCCATGATTAGCAGCAACACGATAGCCATTTTAAGTTACAATTCCAGACATTTAAATGTTCATGAAATCATGATCTAGAACGAGGTATGCAGTAAAAGATAGGAAGCAATATTTCTGATGACAACACTAGAACAGAACACAGCATAAACACTGTTCAAATTGTAAATGAACAGTCAATTTATCAATATATGAACAGTCAATTTTATCAAAACATGAACAGTCAATTTTATCAAAACATGAACAATTAATTTTATTGATTCTGAACAGTTAATTAAGGTATGACCCCCATAATTGGAACTTTAAGAAACTGACAAATTGACAACATAGGTCAATTATACAGCTTAAAGGACACCTGTATACAAAATTTAAATTAACTTTACCATACAGTTTTTTGAGTTTTGGACACTTTTTCTGAGCTAAGGTTTCAGTTTCTCTACTTGTAATAGGGTTTGTAAGCGAACAGCATGGATCCAGATCAGACTGCGCGGATGCGCAGGCATGTCTTGATTCATGCTGGTTGCAAACCCATTATGTTGGTTTTGTCATGATGCGGCTCATTTAAAGAAATGACGGAACTCTAAATAACCTTCAATATCATCATTATGAAAAATGTTTTGCTATTGACCATTGTAAAAAAACAAATAGTAGCATTCAGCAAACAAATCACACAAACAAAATGACTGTTTCTAATTTGTATAAAAATGTTACCCTACCCAAACCATTTAAACACTTATTTGACCTTTTTTTTTTACTTAGAGAGCCTTTTTCAAAATATCCCTAAAATTTACTATAATTACTGGCTGTTTTCAAAGTTTCCTTAATCTTCTCAAAAGTATTATCGGTAAATCTTGCCAAATATTAAATACTTTTATCAAGTACTGTTGGTTCTATTAGACTTGAAAATATCAGGTACCATATTTGTTATTATATTCAATATCATTTACCCAATAAATACCTATAATTATTATGTAATTAAAATTGAACACTTTTTTCTCTCCAAGAGGGATCTGAGATATATGAATTATGTAAAAAAAAGATACAGAAGAAAAAAAGTTGACCCTTCTGGGGTTTGAACGCATGACCTTAAGTTTCAATGCAGTTCACAGTAATTCTTTCCTATCTAAATACTCTCATGCATAAGGGGGTTATACCTTAATTCCTGAATTGTAAATTTATCAATATATATACATGAACAATTTATTTATGAATTCATGAACAGTTAATTCATGACTATATGTAGGGTTAATAATGACTGAATCCACACATTATCTTATAAACAGTCAATTAATTAATCAACCAAAATTTACTTTTGCAAATATCATGAATAGATACACCAACATTATTATATTTTATGAAAGACTCTTGGTATCTCTGCAGTACACGACTCACAGTAACTCTGCAGTACACGACTCACAGTAACTCTGCAGTACACGACTCACGGTAACTGCAGTACACGACTCACAGTAACTCTGCAGTACACGACTCACGGTAACTGCAGTACCCAGCTCACAGTAACTCTGCAGTACACGACTCACAGTAACTCTGCAGTACATGACTCACGGTAACTGCAGTACACAGCTCACAGTAACTCTGCAGTACACGACTCACAGAAACTCTGCAGTACACGACTCACAGTAACTCTGCAGTACACGACTCACGGTAACTGCAGTACACGACTCACAGTAACTCTGCAGTACATGACTCACGGTAACTGCAGTACACGACTCACAGTAACTCTGCAGTACACGACTCACGGTAACTGCAGTACACAGCTCACAGTAACTCTGCAGTACATGACTCACGGTAACTGCAGTGCATGACTCACAGTAACTCTGCAGTACACGACTCACAGTAACTCTGCAGTACACAGCTCACAGTAACTCTGCAGTACATGACTCACGGTAACTGCAGTGCATGACTCACAGTAACTCTGCAGTGCATGACTCACAGTAACTCTGCAGTACATGACTCACAGTAACTCTGCAGTACATGACTCACGGTAACTGCAGTACACGACTCACAGTAACTCTGCAGTACACGACACACGGTAACTGCAGTACACAGCTCACAGTAACTCTGCAGTACACGACTCACAGTAACTCTGCAGTACATGACTCACGGTAACTGCAGTACACAGCTCACAGTAACTCTGCAGTACACAACTCACAGAAACTCTGCAGTACACGACTCACAGTAACTCTGCAGTACACGACTCACGGTAACTGCAGTACACGACTCACAGTAACTCTGCAGTACACGACTCACGGTAACTGCAGTACATAACTCACAGTAACTCTGCAGTACATGACTCACAGTAACTCTGCAGTAAACGACTCACAGTAACTGCAGTACATGACTCAAGGGAACTCTGCAGTACATGACTCACGGTAACTCTGCAGTAAACGACTCACAGTAACTGCAGTACATGACTCAAGGGAACTCTGCAGTACATGACTCACGGTAACTCTGCAGTACACGACTCACGGTAACTCTGCAGTAAACGACTCACAGTAACTGCAGTACATGACTCAAGGGAACTCTGCAGTACATGACTTACGGTAACTCTGCAGTACACGACTCACGGTAACTCTGCAGTACACGACTCACGGTAACTCTGCAGTACATGACTCACGGTAACTCTGCAGTAAACGACTCACAGTAACTGCAGTACATGACTCAAGGGAACTCTGCAGTACACGACTCACAGTAACTCTGCAGTACATGACTCACGGTAACTCTGCAGTAAACGACTCACAGTAACTGCAGTACATGACTCAAGGGAACTCTGCAGTATATGACTCACATTGACTCTACAGTAAACGACTCACAGTAACTGCAGTACATGACTCACATTGACTCTACAGTACATGACTCACGGTAACTCTTCTGTACATGACTATAACCAATGTGCTGTATATGTAATATCTAAGTGAAGCCAATCTCCTTGTAAGAAACTGTTGTTTGTTACATTCAAAATCATAAAATATATCACTAAACAATACTTTTTCATCTTAAATGCTTCAATATAAGCATTGCCTGATTCATTTTAAAACTGGTATTGCACTTCCTTTAATGCATGACAAAGTTACAGTCCTGACACAATTGGGACTGACAGACTGACAGATCGGTGCAATGTTAACAAACCGCCCTTTAGGGGCATATATAACTAATTCAGTTTTATCATTATAAAACATAGTTAAAATCTATACAGGTATTTTAAAACTTAATCTTACTTAAACTTTTAACATTTTAAAAGACCTTATATATAGTAGTCCCCGCAGGTACCGTGTCCTTGCCAATTCCGATGTAATCAGAAACTTTGTTTCTTTACGAATTGAATGCCGCCAAATACTGTTTCCACCCTTAATGTGAAAGTGGAAGTGCTGCTTTTTGTGAATTTGGATAGAAAATGTTAGAATTTTTTTTCATTTCAAATAAATTCTGTCATTCATAGGAAAATCCAAAGCTGCCTGCGTGTGCTGAAAAAACTTCTTTACTTTACCCCATATATAACGGTTAAACTTAAAATTTCATGTTCCGCCAAGTGCAGGTCGTCTGCTGAAACTGTAGTGACAGCAAATTCTGTTACAAAAAATTATACTGAAGCCAAAAAGGGCCATCAATTAACCATATCACAGTACCATAGTGCTCTCCCTATAAGCTCCCATTCTAAACATGGCTGACCGACCATAGATGTTTCTAATTAAAATCATTGAGTTATTCTATGAATGACATGTGTATTTTGAAGTCAAAATGCGACGGGTAAACACAATTCAATAAAATAGTAAATATAAGTTCTTTTTATTTGTACAATTTGCTGGAAATAATAAGAACAGTGGTACCATAGGGGACCATCCTAACTGAAATAAAATACCCGTACAAAGAATCTTATGTTGTCATCAAACACCTGCAAGCTGTTGGTAATAATGTTTTGAATTTATTATCGCATTTTTACTCAAAGAAAAAAAATACTCCTTAATCAATTTTAGAACTTATTCTTTCTAATACAATTACTTTTAATCAACAGTTCCACACAAGGAGGTTGCAGGTGCATACATGTGACAGTCTGTGAAAAATAACGCTTCCACAAATATTATCTGAATTAAGAAGTACACAGTATATAATGATCAACATAACTCAATATTTTATTGGGCTTTACATAATATAGGGTTACATTCAATATTCAAAATAACATTTAGTGATTTATATTGTTTCTTTTTAATTACAATGAAAGATATGAGGCATAATACAAAAACACCTTCTGAAATCAGAGATACATATGAAATAACTGTTACCATGGTAATATAAATAGATATAAAACTTAAGATTCCATTTTAAGACACTAGTTACTTATTTAACAGAAGTAAAAATTGTGTACATTATCATTGTCTCACATTATCAACAAATTTTTCATGTGTATGTGTTTTTTTTTTAATTGTGACAACACTGTATCTGGACATGCATGTTGATTTATTCTAAGTAAGATAAAGAAAAATTTGATGAATTCTTAATATTAAAATGCTGAGTTTACAAACAAAAACAATCACAAATAATAATGATGCAGACAGATCTGTGAAGAGGAAAATACAATTTATCAAATAATTAACATTTTTTTCCTTGTATACTAAACCCAACAAGTATGTCTACCAATCTGAATAAGTAATAAGAAGTCCTTTTTGTTAACTTATTTCTAAACATTTAGAATAACTGTGTTTCTTTTTATGTCCGAAAGATTCAAATAGGGTATATTATAATTATATATAATTATGCACCAAGCATACTTTTCTGAAACTTTCAATATTTCTTTAACATACTGTATTAGAGATTCCAATGACCCAACCCCTGTGTCTCTTTTCCCCTCGCCCCTTCCCCCCCCCCCCCCCAGGCTTACATCTCCCTACCCTATCCTGTCCAGCAGAGATACGCACAATATCTCAATAATTCATGTACAATTATAATACAGTGTAAATAACAACAAAGAAAAACAACAATTATTTACACAAATTATTTACAAAGAAAAAAACAACATTATATACATATATATTTATTTACAAACTTTATCATTAGAACATATCTGTCAATCGTACCCGTATTTATGAACATGACTATTTCAAATCATGTTAACCAGTACCACATCATTATTCAATCATTATGTACACAATATTTATAAAATCAATACATATATATGTATATATGTAACATACAAGCAAATCATTTAAATGTCATAGAAAAAACTTGTTGATTAAAAAACATTTATTTAATAATAATGAAATGGACAATAATGTAGATACAATTTATGTAAACAAACAAAACGTAATGATAAAAATGACTTGGTAATTACATAGAGATAAAAGCTTGTGGGAATGTGCATGCTTAAAATGTTTTTTTAAAAAAAAGATTTGTTTCTTACAATCCTTTAAAATCAAGCATCATATATTTAGTTCTTTGTTAAACTGTGTTATATAGTTAGTTCTTTGTTGAAATGTGTTATATATTAAGCTTTCAGTTAAATTGTTAAATTCTGTCCCAAGTTAAATTTTGTTATATATTTAGTTCTTAGTTCAACATATTAATTTAAACATATTTATTTCAATATTTCACAAATATATAATATACACAATCCTTACATATACTTGAAAAGGATAAAAACAAAAGATGTGTCACAGGTTAAGTTCTTAGTTCAAGTGTGATATAGTTTTAGTCTAAGTTCAACAATGTTATACATGTATATTTACTACTTTAATAATCTGCATTATGTATTAAGCTCTTAGTTAAACTGTGTTATATATGTAGTTCTGTTATATTAAGTTCTTAGTTAACCTGTGTTATATATGTAGTTCTGTTATATGTTGTTCTTATAGTTAACCTGTGTTATATATGTAGTTCTGTTATATGTTGTTCTTAGTTAAACTGTGTTATATATGTAGTTCTGTTATATGTAGTTCTTAGTTAAACTGTGTTATATATAATTCTTAGTTATGTAGTTTTTAGTTAAATATTAACTGCCTGAATTTTACAAAATTTCACTGTAAAAATCCTTGAGATAATAATTTGCCTATGCTATCAATACATCTGTCAGACCAACCAGTGTAAGGTGTTCCCATGCTCAATATTGTTTGATACTCAAACTTGTAACTCTCTAAACTTCCCTTACATTGTTTCAAATTAAAAATGGAACAAAGACATTTCTTTTCTTTTTAGTTTCAATAGCAAGAAATTTATGAAAATATGTATGAATTTATTACTTAATTAACAGACAACGAAAGAAAACTGTAAACATATGGATGCCACTGGATGAACAGAAACTGTACAAAATTGACCTAAAGTAACAAAATGAGATCAAATCTTAAAAATTTTGACAAATATTGCATTGATCAATTCAATGAAAATAAAAAAGTAGACAAGAAAGATAGTGTATATAACATGTTACAATTGAAACAACAGAAAGAGAGAAAACGCAATATGATACATGAAATAGGACAAAAAGTAACTAATTAAAGGGACTCCACTAAAGGTTATTGACAAGATTGGACTGGAAATATTAATGAGCGGTGTCATGACAACACCAACATAATGGGTTTGCGACCAGCATGGATCCAGACCAGCCTGCGCATCTGCGCAGTCTGATCAGGATCCATGCTGTTCGCTATCAGTTTCTCTACTTGTAATAGGGTTTGTAAGCGAACAGCATGGATCCTGATCAGACTGCGCGGATGAGCAGGCTGGTCGGGATCCATGCTGGTCGTAAACCCATTATGTTGGTTTTGTCATGGCACGGCTTATTTGTTTTTTTCTGAGATTTGTATACCAGTAAATGTATGTCTGGACCAATAACTTGTGTACAAATTTTCATGTCATTCCCTTGCCCCGTTTTTTCTACGATGATTATTTTTATAGTGCAAAATGACCCAAAAATAAACGGTGTTACAATGCTTTTCACTCAATTCCGACTAGGTATCACATAAAACAAATTGATTTCCAATTTAATTCTGAGTATATTTCTTTGTTATCCATTGTAGATTTTCCATTTTAAGAGCTACATAATTATGATATAACTATGATAATTTCAAATTTTTTACATTTTATTCATTTATATGGGAAAAATATTGCGTCATGACATTTAAAAAAATTGACTTTTTTAAGTTATTGCTGCCAATGTTGAAAAAAAAACATTAATTTTCTTTTCAGAAGAAATATTAAAAGTATTGGCGAGTCTTAATTATATAACTGCACAATTAAGAATTTTTCCAGTTTTTCCTTTTATTTTCATGTACCACAACACCTGTTGTCATCTATTAATCATGCTTTTTTGATAATTTCATATCAAGCATATTTTTCTTCCAAGATGTATACATGAATACAGTAATCAAATGTCATCTCTTGCTTTTAGTAAAATACAACAATGTTTTTTATATTACACAGATGTGAATGAAAAGCCATCTAATTTAACAAAAATAATATTCATCTGCTTTGATTGGTAAAAAAAACATTCCTAAATGCACGCTAATTTTTCACCAACAATAGTAAGTACTGGAATAGGGTGACCAAAATGCTGAATATGTTGTTATTTGCTATAACTATTGATAAGACAATGATTTCAACATCTTCTAAAACAAATGTATATGAAAGGGCAACATTTTTTTAGAAAAATAAACATAATGATTAATAATTCTCAATTTACAGGTGATAAAAAAACTTTGAACATTAATTTTTTTGTCTTAAATATGAACATTTTTCAGGAAACTTATCACAGAAAAAAACTTACTGTTTATTTGTTTGTGTTTCACTGCAATTCAATACATTACTGATCAAAATGTACTTACTTAGCTTGCACAATGCTTGTTTACACACATGCTCTTAAACTTTGGTACATGTATAATATAATAACTAAAACCACATCACAATATAATTTCATATATGACCTTTTTCATTTCAAAAAATATTAAATTTTCCAATTTAGATATTATACATTTATCTATAATCTTCTATGTCACAATACCATGTTAACCTATATTATTTATATAAAATTTTCAATTATTGAAGGTTTAATGATTATCAATTTAACAAAACATAATCTATCTTTCATATTTTTTAACAAACATTATCTACTTTGATCAGAAAACAAATCGTTCAGATACTTAATTCTAAAACAAGTACATAACTAATGGTAAAACTGTAAAAACTTATCTGTTACGGTAATAACATTAAAAACAAGAGGGCCATGATGGCCCTGAGGTCGCTCACCTGTATATAGGCCGCCCCAACCCCCAGGGCTTTTATTTGCACAAACTTGGTAGACACCCATAAGAAAATGTTTCATGCTAAACATCTAAGCTCTAGCTCATTGGGCTATTTAAAAGAAGATTTTTTTAAAGTTTTTACTATACACATATAGTTAAAAACAATGACACGCCTGGGGCCGGGCCAGTTATGACCCCAGGGTTTTTATTTGAACAAACTTTGTAGACACTTACTAGAATATGTTTCATGCTTAATATCTAAACTCTAGCTATTTGGGTTTTTTCAAAGAAGATTTTAAGTTTTTGCTATACACATATAAGGAAAATCAATGACCCCGGGGCAGGGCCAATTTTGACCCCAGGTCTTTTATTTGAACAAACTTTGTAGACACTCACTAAAAGATGTTTCATGCTTAATATCTTAACTCTAGCTATTTGGGTTTTTTCAAAAAAGATTTTTTAAGTTTTTGCTATACACATATAAGGAAAATCAATGACCCCCGGGGCGGGGCCAATTTTGACCCCAGGGCTTTTATTTGAACAAACTTGGTAGACACCTATTAGAACATGTTTGATGCTAAATATCTTAACCATAGCTCTTTGAGTTCTTTAATAGAAGATTTTTAAGTTTTTACTATATGCATATATAGGGAAAAATCAATGACCCCCGAGGTCAATTTTGACCCCAGGGCTTTTATTTGAACAAACTTGGTAGACACTTATTAGAACATGTTTCATGCTAAATATCTTAGCTCTAACTCTTTTGGTTCTTTAAAAGAAGATTTTTTAAGTTTTTACTATATGCATATAGGGAAAATCAATGACCCCCTGGGGCGGGGCCAATTTTGACCCCAGGGCTTTTCTTTGAACAAACTTGATAGACACCTATTAGAACATGTTTGATGCTCAATATCTTAGCCATAGCTCTTTGAGTTCTTTAAAAGAAGATTTTTTAAGTTTTCACTATATGCATAAAGGGAAAATCAATGACCCCCCGGGGCGGGGCCAATTTTGACCCCAGGGCTTTTATTTGAACAAACTTGGTAGACACTTACTAGAAAATGTTTCATGCCAAATATCTAAGCTCTAGCTCTTATGGTTTTTTAAAAGAAGATATTTAAAGTTTTTTCTTTCGGTTGCCATGGCAACCAGAGTTCTGCATGGAATTAAATTCTTTGAACAATTTTTAAAGGTGACCACCAAAGGAACATTCCTGTGAAGTTTGGATGAAATTGGCCTTGTGGTTTATGAGGAGATGTCATTTAAAGTAAAAGTTTACGGACGACGGACGACGGACGGACGGACGCCGGACGAAAAGCGATCACAAAAGCTCACCCTGTCACTTTGTGACAGGTGAGCTAAAAACTTATCTGTTACGGTAATAACATTAAAAAAATTCATTAACACTTTTGCCACCTTTCATATGAAATATCATCCACCACATTGCCCCATGCAGCAGTGTGGGTAAAGATTTGACTCATTTTTCCTCCTATATCTTTCACTAGGAAGAAATACAAGGCTGGAGCATAAAATTACATGCAATGAAATTTCTATTAAAAAAATATAAAAAATCTATATCCATTACGCATTCAATTAAAGGTACATGATTTTTATTGCTATAAGAGAAAACACGTGCTTGCTCTTTTTAACATTTAACTTGCTGACACTGAAGATATTACCCTCTGACACCTTTAAAG
Source organism: Ruditapes philippinarum (assembly GCF_026571515.1). Lineage (NCBI taxonomy): Eukaryota > Metazoa > Mollusca > Bivalvia > Venerida > Veneridae > Ruditapes > Ruditapes philippinarum. The sequence goes on along the minus strand of NW_026857097.1, from coordinate 77,362 downwards.
CCAGACCAGCCTGTACAGCCTCATTAGGCTCTATACTATTGGCTCACTTATTCTTAATTTTATCTTGATTTTCCTTGAATTAATATTATAAGATTCCAAAAATAGAAATTGGACATGTCCATTGAAAGTATTTGGCGTGCTCAGGATTAAAACAAGCGCGGGAAAAAAGCCAAAATATTTTCACAAGTATCTTATATTTTTGAAACCATACATTTTCTTATATTAAAACCTTTGCATGGAACTGCCTTGCTATTTATTTCAGTCACTTAAAAAACATACAATAAATTCTACCATAAAGAAATTTTCAATCAGATAAAAAATTAAGTTAAAATTGAAACAAATAAGTCTGAAAATTTAATTTCACTGGTTTTATTTTGATGAACAATTTCAATATCTACATAATATGTCACATGAATATCATACCTGTACAACCAATGTTGCAAAGTTCTGTTGTTTCTTGAACTGATGTACAAACAAATAAATTCATATCATATAATTATCAGAGCTTACTTATTTACATGACTTATAACTTAACTAACAGCACAAACTGGTGTAAAACATAACTAGAACTAGAACAAACTAATATTTTATCACATTTCCAATCTAGATAAAAGTTTCAACATAAGTAAACTAGGGATTGGTATACCTTCATTTATCAAGGCATTTCAGTGATTTACTATCTCAACCATATAAATCAATCCTATTACAAACAAGAAACTTAAAAGTAGGAAATTATTCTTCATTTGAATTTATAAACTATTTTCTTCTTATTTAACATACAGTAGAACTTCTATGAGACGAACTTCGATTAGCCGATTTTCTCAATGTGTCGAAGTAAACTGAAAGTCCCGATTTTTTCTCTTATATATTCCATATAAAAACCTATTCATGAGTCGAGATTTTATGTGTCGAATTTTTCGATGTGTCGAAGTTTTTTCATGGTCCGTATAGAATAAATCTAGTACAATTTACCACAAATAAGTCGAAGTCCTTCGATTATTTTGACACCTTCGATCTCGAGACATTTTTCACACCTTTTCTTGCCGCGAAGACGATTTCCGATCAACTTAAGTGACACGTGTTAATTACACAGCCAAGTGTTCAAACAACCTTTAAATGCGTTTAAATGTGTGAAAACATGCTTTAAAAAATAGTTACTAATTTAATTGCCGTAGCGGTATTTGAAAGTACATGTAAACAGTAAGAACAAACATACTTCCGTGACCCGGTGTCGCGTGATAATCACACGCTAAAATATGTACTATAAGCTGGTTAAGTTATTGCCTTTTCGAAGTGTTACGCCTTTTGTAACTTCATTGTATACGTCAACAGGTAGTTCAAATCATTAGCCGTGAAAAGTAACATAACATGTCATATTTATCATTGCATAAAGTAAAATGTCAGATTAATAAATGAAAGAAAACATGAAATAGGTGACGTAATATATATTATAATTAGGGCTAGTCACAGATTAAAATTTTGTCATAGAATTCAGAACCATTGATGAGTCGAAGTCCCGATGTGTCGAAGTTTTTACGCAAGTCCCTCCAACTTCGACTTACCGAAGTTCTACTGTAATTAACAAATAACAACAAAACAATTCTAACAATATCACATGTTGATTTTAACCTTGGTCAAGAAAACCATCAGTACAACATCAAAACCATTTCAGTAGAAGGTAATTAATGAAATATCTTTATCACATGGCAAAGAACTGACTAACATTAATTTTAGGACAGAAAAATGGAACATATACAAGTTTGAACAAAAATGATACAACAAAATTATATATAGATACAGATCATAATAGATGTTTTTTATTATAATGTTCAACAATGTTCTAAGATGTAGTCGAGATTTCAAACAATACAAAAATAAACGAGCTAATGTCACATGACCTTGAACTTCGACCTCTGATGGTAACATACAGAATGACATGTAACCATAGTAACTACGACTGATAGCTGTTTGATTTATACAATTTAAAGCAGCTTGTGATATAAGATTACACTTATGACAAATATAGAATGTTGAATCTTTTAAATTGGTGAGAAAAATGCCAGGAATCAAATGTTAGTAAATTATGCACTGGCTAACTGTAGGTATTGTTGAGACATTGTCGTATATCCACTGGTATGTTACTTCCCCTTGTTAAAACTCAGTCATATATCCCCAGGTATGTTACATCCCCTTGTTAAAACTCAGTTATGTAACTCCTTGGGGTAGGATCTTGTCGCCTGAACTAAGATGCCACCGGTATGATCTCCAGCCTCTACTTTGTGAATCACGCTGTTTACATAGTCAGTTGTGTGACCTCCAACCATTTCTCCTACACAGTAAAAAAAGCAATGAGTAAGTCAGGAGTACATAATGTGTTTTAACCTTTTAAATATAAGAGAAAAGGTTAAAACAAACTTCCATAAAATCAACAATGTCTATATCAAATTCATATCAAATTGTTGTAATGCTACAGTAAAAAGTGCCATCAATCTGCTTCAACAGTAAAATGTGCCTTATGTTCGGGATGTAAGCACACACTATACTTACATTCTATAAAAAGTTATTTTTCTTAATTCTTAAACAGAAAATCATTTGAATTGTAAGTAAATGAGCACAAAGCTACATCAATATACTCTGGCGAGTATTTTCTGTAGGAATTCATCCCTGTCTTAGAGTCAACACTGTTTCTGTGTATTTCACAAAGTCTCAACAAATGTTCGTTAAGAAAGAGAAAGTTTGGTATTTTAACATCAAAGTAAATTTAATGCAAGATCATTAGAGAAAATATAGTATCAAGAAAATATATCAAACTACCACTTTAAAATGCTTAGGGTAACAAATTATGGCAAACCCATGGATATATGAATCATAAAATGTTATAATATCTTACCAAGATGTTTTTTAATAAGAGATTCAAGAATCTCGGACATTGATCGTTTGTCATCCGTCTGCTCTTTTTTAAGACGCGTATAAAGCTTCTGTCGAATGAGATGTATCACAGTCAGCAGACGACGGTGCTCCAACTCTAACCCGTGCAACTTCACTTTGTTTGCTTCATGTTGTGCCTTCTTCTTCAACCGACATGCCCTATAATACACATAAATGAATGTAAAATTATAAACTTGCAAGATTTAACTTTGCCAAAATTTGTTTTGCATGGCTCTAAAACTTATCTTAAATATTGACTTTAGGAATTATATTAATATAAAATGCTTTCATTACATTCTTATGACAATCATGATCTGACTGTGTTGCCAGTTTATACCAAAACCAGTTCAAGCCCAGACCAGGTTATACCCAAACCAGCTTGTCTATACCAATAGTCTTACCATACTGTCTACTGAATAACATAATAACTACATGTATACTTAAATCCCTAAAATTATCAATTGGATAGGTCCATATTACAAGCTGGTTAAATTCATTTTACAAAGTCAGCTTAGTTTGGGTTAAAATTTTGATAATTATAGAACATATCCATTGACAGACTATGAATTTTTTCATAAGTTATGCATAACCTACATTGTGTTATAATACAAGTATTTTTATCTTTAATAACACTAAGAAGATTCAACTAAATCTTCAGTTTGTTTACTTGCTCGACTTTATATCAATTTTGTTTTTATTTACAAACTTTATCTTGTTAGTGTTTATGTTGACAATCAAGTATTAAGAAATCATGAACTGATTATCTTATCAGAGGAAAACACTGACCTTGAAGCAAGCTTGTTTTTCTCTTTTCTCGATTTACTTCTTGCCTGGGATGGAAGCTCGCTAGCTGGAACAAAGTCATTTATTTGCCCATTTATCTTTCTTAACTGCAGGCCTATTTGACATAACTTTTTGGGACTTGGGACAATGTCATTTCCATCCCCTTTCCTTGCCTTACCCCCATGCTTGATTGAAACCCCAATACTAGCCAAGTTCCCACTACTTGTGGAACCAAACACCGGGTCTTCAAAGTCATTCAGTACATGAGGGTCCTCTTCTAGATCAAACTTTACCCTTGTGCCCTTAGGGCCCTTTGACTGAACATTATACTGCCAGAAATACTGTTTTTCTTTGGTGCCAATGAGGCTCTCTGAGGGATTCAGGGAACCAATATCATGGCCTCCTTCTAAATCTGAAAAAAATAAATATCGTAAAATAAAATATATTTTATTTATAATATTAATTATATTAATATAATATTTTGTATAAAATATTATACAAACCAGTGTAAAAAAAAACTCTTTCTAAATTGAACAAGTGATATTGAAATTAGCAAGTACTAATGATAGTGATTTCAAGCATCTTCATACACTGACATTTAACATGTAAATGTATTTGAGCCGTGTCACAACTAAAAACCAACATAATGGGTTTGCGACCAGCATGGATCCAGACCAGCCTGCGCCTCCGCGCAGTCTGATCAGGATCCATGCTGTTCACTATCAGTATCTCTCCTTGTAATAGAGTTGGTAAGCAAACAGCATGGATCCTGATCAGACTGCGCGGATGCGCAGGCTAGTCTGGATCCATGCTGGTCGCAAACCCATTATGTTGGTTTTGTCGTGACGCGGCTCATTTATAAAAGCTGTAAGAGATAAGATGCAGCATTATCATAATTAACTCAATGACCCAATAAATTACAACATTGTCATGTGAATTAACTTCATGTATTTTTGTAGGAAATATCAAAACCTCATTACGATATTAATTTGGTTTAAACAACTGAAAATCCTTAAACAAAACATCTACTGTTTAGCCTACCTTAAATAAAAATTATTCAACTTTTTCTATATCAAACAAATTATCATAAAACTTAACAACTTTAATTTGAATTACTACTTCAAGATAAACCCTTTTACTAATTGTAACAAATTTTTCAAGATTCATATGAGCCGCGTCACACGCAGTCTGATCAGGATCCATGCTGTTCGCTATCAGTTTCTCTACTTGTTATAGGGTTGGTAAGCGAACAGCATGTATCCTGATCAGACTGTGTAGATGCGCAGGCTGGTCTGGATCCATGCTGGTCGCAAACCCATTATGTTGGTTTTGTCATGACGCGGCTCAATTATGTATTATTAATTGATTATTCTGCAAAAAGTAAATAAACTCACATGTATGTAAACATTAAATGCAATCAATAACAATGTAATCATCTTAACTCTTTATGCATCAAACACGTTATTTTATATTTTAAATTATTCATAACACTACTATAAAACACAGATCAAGAATGAATTCTATTTCTCCATTAATGCCCAACCTGCAGAATTTCATGAACAGACTTTTATAACTAATTGTGCAGCCATTCTTTATCATGTTTGGGAATATCAGCCAGCTTAAATAGAGACTGTCACCAGGCTGCACAGATATACAGGCTGGCCTGATTCTATACTGGTGGCAAAGATTTATTTTTTTTACAGAAAGCTTGTGGTAATACCACCAGAATTTTTGCCACGCCATCTGCAAAGCCATAAAATTTTACCGCTTTTTAATCTGTTGACCCCTTAGATTAAGTACTTTGATACACTGTCTTTTTCTACAAATTGTCATGTTAGTGCAATACTGGTTAACTCCTATTTAATTTAGAAGGACTAAACACTTTACTGCACTAAGCTACGTGACAAAATGATGTGTTCCAAATTCAAACAGTCTTGGTCAATTGTACAAAATCATCAGAGTTTAAAAGGTTTCAACACTAATAATAAATAACACTGTGTCCAATAGATTAATAAGTAACCAAAAGGTTTCAACACTTATAATAAATAACACTGTGTCCAATAGATTAATAAGTAACCAAACTATTGTATCATGTATTACATATACAAAAATTTTAACTTACTAAGAAAATACTAATGCTGATTTTCATTTATCAGGCTTGATTGATATGAGCCGCGTCACGACAAAACCAACACAGTGCGTTTGCGACCAGCATGGATCCAGACCAGCCTGCGCATCTGCCCAGTCTGATCAGGATCCATGCTGTTCGCTTACCAACTCGAGAAACTGATAGCGAACAGCATGGATCCTGATCAGACTGCGCGGATGCGCACTATGTTGGTTTTGTCATGACGCGGCTAATATGATGGTAAAACAAGCAGATGATTGAGAATAACTTATTGAAAATATAATGACAAACTTTGCAGGGCTTTATAACAACAACAGTTATTGTTATATACAAAGCTATATAAATTTAACTAACCATGAGCACTTCTTCACACTTACTAAAGAATAAGAAATTAAGACAAATAAGCATAACTTTTATATATACCTGAATCAGAGTCATCATCAAAATCTTTGTCACTGTCAGAATCCTCATCTTCATTAGAGGTCAAGGTCATGACAGAGCTGGTTGAATCTAAAAATAGTAACACAATGGTCAACAATTAGGTTATTACTATTTTTTTCACAAAAGTAATCATAAAAGCTGTAAGATCTTAAAATACACAAAGTGCACAAATAACAAGAACTGTCGTAGGACAGAAAGGCTCGACTATTCGAAAAAGTTGTCACAAGGGTGTTTTATTGAGTATAATAATGCTTACCTATGAATACATAAAATTGACCAAAAAGGTACAAAGGCTTGTTATTAAGATGTTTTACAAAGGCTTGTTATTAAGATGTTTTATCAAGTAAATCACTGCTTTATGAATGCATAAAATTGTCCCAAAAAGGCACAAACCCTTCAGTATTTATGGAGATAACAGCTTACAAGCAAATCTTTACCATGAAAAAGGGGAGAAAAATCAGCCTAAATGCAAGAAAGAATTATGGATCTTGGTCAGTGGCCTACAATTATGACCCTAAATGAAAAATTTGTGAAGTTTTAAATAAATATCTTTAATAGTTATTGAGATATGTAAAACTTGCATGTAAACATTAACCGAGAGACTATGTAGAAAAGGGGAGATAAATCAGCCTAAATGCAAGATAAAGTTATGGAACTTGGTCAGTGACATACAATTATGACCCTTCATGCATATGTGAAGTTTCAAATTAAAATCTTAAAGTTATTGAGATATGTAAAACTTACATGTAAACATTAACCTAGAGACTAAGTAAAAAAAAAGGAGATAAATCAGCCTAAATACATGACACAGATATGAGTGCTGTTTAGTGATCATTATTTATGACCACAAATATACATATGATCTTGAGATGTGACCTTCAATTATGACCCTAAGTACATGTGTAAAAGTTTCAAGTAAATATCTTTATAGACCTTTAACCTTTAACCAAAATTTCTTAGTTTCAAAGGGGCAAATAATTCTGCAAATATTGCAGGCAGAGTTATGCAACTTTGCAAACTGATGTACATTGTTACTATAAAAAAGAATTGTAAATTTCAATTGAATATCTCAATAATTGAGATTTTTGACTTTACAAAAAACTTCAACCAAAATTTCTAAGTTAAAAAGGGGCATAATTCTGTAAATATTGCAGACAGAGTTATCCAACTCGTCAATCTAATGTACGTTGTTACTATAAATCAGTTTTCTAAGTTTCACTTGAATATTATAAGCAATAATTGAGATTTTTGACTTTACAAAAAACTTTAACCAATGCAGACGCCGACATGGACGCCGGGGCGACTACAATAGCTCTCATGTTCTTCGAATAGTCAAGCTAAAAATATCAGATCACAATTTGCCAATGTTTCTCAAAGACTTTGTAACAAACTGACATATGCTGTAAGGTTATTGTCACTAATTTATATCTGCATGCTAATGTCCTTAAAAGATTAGAAAGTAAAGTACCCTCTATCTCATTAAAAACAGTTTGCGTCATCGTGGATTTAAAGACAGATGAAAAAAATATTACCAGTGTGGGAGACTTTACAACCCTAATATGAAAAAAGACCATTTTGATATTAATGACAAAATATTGTAACAGTTATAACTTACCGTATCTAGTTCTCTCCCTTTTCACTGTTGGAGCAGACGGAACCTCACCAATGTTTTGAGTTTCCATGTGGAGGAACTGTTTAATTTCCTCCCACTTTAACTCCATACTGTCCAGCCCAGCTGACCCTACTGACCTTTTACGTGACACTGGTTTACTCAATGTCTGTGACTCAGACACAGCTCGTTTACGACCGCCCCTAGCCTGCTGGGGCTGTGCTTTCAAAAGTCTTTGCATTGTTTTATAGTCTGAAATATCAAGTTCCTTTATGGTTGTCAATGGAGCTTTATGCTCCACTACTACCTGCGGCACAATAAGTTCTGGTTTAACAGCCGTCATTGGTGTGAAAGACTTATGATACTCCTCAGCACAACTACCATCTGTCTCCATTGGCTCAGTTTTCACAACTGTCCTGGAAATTTGACTCTGTGCAAACTGACCACTACTACCTGTGGACAGACGCACACCACTTCCACCAGTCTGTCCTCTCAGATCAAATGAACGCTCCTTTTCCAAACTTTGCCCTCTTTCCAGTTTCACATTAGTTTCTGAACATGACACATTTGAACCAACTTTCATCTCGAAATTTATATATGACTCAATGTCATCGAGAAGATCAACATTCATGTTCAACTCGGCCAATGTTGGAGCAGCAGACACAGGAATGTCTGGTGACTCAATTTTGATATAGACATCTTGATTTGCCGATTTCATGTTGTCACTCCACACAGACAAATTACATGTATTCTGCATCATCTGTGAAATAGAGTTTCGATTGGATGTGGCAGATACATCAGTCAGTGGGAAACTACTGATGTCCTGCGATACTTCATATTGCGTTTTCAGATCAAAATCGTCTGCTGCAGAGTTGCTTTCAAGACTCGTACAGGTTGTGTTCACACCCATACTACTTTGCATGTCTATTTTTTCTTGTTCATAAATATGAAGAGAATTAGGACTTGAGGCATAAATACTGGCATCAGTGAAATCTGTGGATAGCGGTAAATCTCCGCACGTGTTTACAAAAAGTTGGTGGTCGACTAAACCTATGCTGGACCTACTCTCCATTGTCTCAGTTATTTCTTTGGGCTGGAAAAAACAATATTTTACTGTTCATAAATATTCAATTGTTTATAAATGAGTGTACAGAGTTGAATATATTATCTTAGAATAGTTACACTATGTACATGTACAATAATCTTTATATTTTAAATAATTTGGTTGAGTTTTTTTTTCTTTCCTTCTTTTTGGTTAGGTTAAATGTCGCACCAACACTTAAAAGGCCTTTTTCCAGCTTTACTGGTAGAGGAAGACCTTAGGTGCATTATTTCAGGCACAAATGGTTACTTAAGTAGAACCACTTAAGAATATAAGCTAACAAGATAGCTTCCTAACATGAAAGAATCTGGGGGAGGAGATTAAAAACCTAGCGGTGTGGAGCAAGTGGTTTGAAGTCAGTAAGTCAAAGATCTTAACCACTCAGCCATTATCACACTTAAAACCTAATTAATTACATCATCAGTCAGACAAAAATATCTGAAGCCTGAAACAACATCATTTTGAAATTCCAAATAAAAAACAGGGCATTACACTGAGAATGAATATTCATTATATGGCCATTGATAAAAAGTTCAGAACACACTTGAATGATTCCAACAGACTGAAAACAATAATCCAATATCCCATAAAAACCGAAATAAAAAAAAACAACTTTGTAATGAATGTAATACAGCAATTATCTCAAAGCATATGATACAGTATAATTTTCAATACCCATTTAATATCAATATTTAAATACTAGTAAGATACCTTAATTCAAAATAATGTAACTGTTTAAGAACCCTTGTATACAGTAAGAGTGGTACTAAATAAGAACACAATTTCCGAGACAAAAGTCAAAGCTGCAAAGCCACAGATACAAAATTTATAATTATTCTACACATAAAGGTAATATTACAATTTCAATGTCTAAAAGTAATGAATTTATTTATCATTTTTCATGAAATTGACATTTTTTTCCTTAAAAATCTTAGACTTACCCTCTCTTTGGCCTCTATATTGCCTCCAGTCATGTGAGACTGGAGGTCTAATGGTATTTTCTCACGAATGGGTTGGGAATGTACACCTGGGTCAATGAACTGGTCAGTAGATAATTGTTGGTTCCTAGCACTTGGACTAGTGTTCGGAAACTGACCAGTAATTTGCTGCTGAAGCTGCAATGCTCTTTGCCTCTGTTGGGCTTTTATGGAATTTTGTAAATTCAGAAGTTGTTTTCTGATATTAAGTTCTTGCTGAAGTTTTGATGCTAACTGCTGCTGACTAGGGATCACTTCCTGGGCTATGCTTTGAGGAGATGACACTTCTTCCTGTCCTTGTTTCTGGGAGACTACCTGCTGTGATACAGTAGACAGCAGAGCTGTTGCTGCTTGCTGCTGTTGTTTTTGTTGTTGTTGCTGATTTTGTTGTAGTTGCTGCAACCTGAACTGTTGGAGTTTCTCAGGAGTTAGGCTTCTAAGCAACAGTTGTCTTATTAGTTCAGTTCCTTGTGTAGATTTTTGTGTCAGTGACAATAATGGTCTGTAAGCACCTTCTTGTGCTTGGGTAACAACAGGCAATGTTCTGGCTAAATGATGGACACTTTCTCCTATATTAACTGTTGATTTCTGACTTGTGAAGGTTTGTTGAATCAGCCCTTCACCTTGACTTGTTGTTGGAGATGGTATATACTGTGGTGGCTTTAAGATACCTGTTGATGTGTCTGTTAGAGTAATACTAGGAGTTGGGTATGTATCAGCTACAAGAATCGGACCTGGACTAGAATGTACTGCGCTCAAAGAGTTGGTAACAGTTGTAACAGCGCGGCTGCTAGCAGTTGTTGATAAACTCTCACCTCTAAAAATACAGAAGAAAAACAAAAAATTCAGTTATCTGGCACAAAATTATTACGTAATAATGATCCAATCACCTTTCTTGTGTCAATATTGTTTGGTACATCAAGAATTAGTTTAAATTTACTATCATAGATAGTTTGTAATCTTAACAGTTGTTTTGTACTAAGTTTAACAGTACTGCTATTCAACTGTTCTAATATTTATTTTTGTATTTCTTAGTTTTATATAATAGTTAGTTTGATTGAGTTATTTTATGTAAATATTTCCAAAAATTAGACATGCATGTGCCTTGTTAAAATGATTAATTAATTATACACATGTATAAAATGGTAAAAGACATTTTATTTTATAACTTTGTTTTAGTATTTTTATGTCATTTTCTTTGTTATTTATCATATCAACTGAAAAAGCTTAATAAAGCAAAACATGTATTGATAAACTGGGTTGGTTTATAAATCTTTTTATCATTTGTAAGTTTAAACAAATTCAAGCCCACTACAATTGAAAGTGATTTATGTCTATAGTGTTGAGTATATAAATACAATAAACAGGTGCTTCATAATGTTTTGTTTAGTTGTCTTCCTTAGAATGAACAAAGTACAACATTCAAGGCAGATGACGAGTCGGACATATTGATGGTACATTAGAGACCAAAGTAACAGTAACTGTACTCATTTCCCCAAAATGTTTTATATAGTGAATTGTGTTGAAGTTTGCATCACACACCTTACCAACATATACTGGCCTCAAAAAAGTCAAGTTAAAAGTAATTAATAAAAACTATGTTTTACTAAATGAGATGAATATAAATCAATGATTTATGTAGTGAACAAACTGTCTTTAAAATTTGTTTTTAAAATTCTAATGTTTTTGAATGATTTCATTCTGATACTATAAGGATTAAATCAAACTGATTCATGATTTCAACCATACTTTAAAATATCTACATGTATTTTCTGACTTCAGATCCTATTTTTTACACATCCATAAAAATACAATTTTATGCATTCCATAAATTTATTTATACTTTTATTCAGGTAGTAAAGTTGTTGTACTTTCACTTTCATTTACAAATTATCAGAACTGAAACCTGGCAATATAAAAATCAATTATTGATGGGACTCCACAGACACTTGGGGTTTGGAGCTCAAAACGCCTTTAAAATCCAAATAAAATGCATATTTGTCAATCCCAGGACATGTACTGATCATATATATCAAAAAATCTTAATATATGCCGTTTTGAAAAAAAAACATATTTCAACAACTATAATAATACTATTTATTATATACTTATAAATGAAATATTGAGAAATATTGATGAAATAAAATGCGTATTTTCATTTTCCGTATTTTCACTGTAAAAATTTATTTTTCACTGCAGTGAAACATATTTTCCGTATTTTCACTGGTGTCTTGCCGGACTACTTTCTTTAAAATTCTACCAGTACACAAAATTTAAGGGAAAGTTTTTCAAATTTTATCGCAAAAAAGAGAAAAATGTACATAATAAACAGAAAATTCAAGTTTTTTCTATAAATACATGATTTATTTTCATCTTGTGGCATGAAAATTACCATATTTCACTCGTGGCTACCGCCACTCATGAAATATTTATTTTCATACCACTCGATGAAAATAAATCATGTATTTGTAGAAAAAACTTGAATATCCTCTATATATTATATAATATTATTATAGATGTTGAAATATGAAATTTTTTCAAAACGGCTTATATTAAGTTTTTTTGATATATATGATCAGAACATGTGCTGGGATTGACAAATATGCATTTTATTTGGATTTTAAAGGCGTTTTGAGCTCCAAACCCCAAATGTCTGTGTGGGACTCAAGCAAAATCTTATTCTGAGTTTCACATATTAACAATTTTTGCAATAAGAAAAATCTAAAGTAACAAAATCTGCAATTCTAGATCATAATAAAAACCAACTTTCCTGCTTAAAATGAAACCAAAAATCAATTTCAGCAAAAGGCAAAACCAAGTCTGCACTTAATTACAACCACTTTAGAATTATTATATAAGTTCTACCTTTTCTAACATAAAATAAAACCAATTCCGGGAAAAAGAAAACTGAAAAACTGACCATTAAATCTTACTCAAGATATATGGGATACCAGTTAATTAAATCGGGAAAACCATTGATTTGAATTACCTGTTAATAGCTGTAATTGGTAAATCATTAAAAAAAAAATGAAAAAATATCATTATCAGTTTTTTACATTAAGATGTATTAAATAGACATCATAGAAATGAAAAGTTTAAAAAGTGTCAATAAATTAAAAGTTTCTGCTTAATAAAGTAGAATACAAAATGTAATACTTTATACAAATTATTCATAGTCTTTAGAACATTTTAAAACAAGAGCTGTTACTTGACTATTCTCAATGCTGACATTATTACTTTTATGAATTTTAAACAATTATTTTTTTTCCTTCCAATATCTTTTACATAATACAAATGTATTAAAATTTGATAAATAGTTATAATGTAAGCATGATATTGTATTACAATAACAACTGTAGGTATATAAACTGTAGGTATAAAGTATCAAACTTTTCATAAATAAAGAAAAAAAAACAACATAAAATATGTGCTCTAAATTTAAGGAAGTATCATATTACATAACTTATATCATTTGAAACATACAATTTTTGAGTCAATAAATCTACCTGACATTGACATCCCTTAAACCTAAAACTATTCAAACAATTAAAGAAAATCATCTTACCTGGAAGATGTAATTGTTAAAATTGTAATAAGTATACTTCTATATAATAATAGTCATATCCTTAAAATCAATATAATTTATCAAATTAAATATGAAACAACTAACCTAACTACATTAGATTAATACCTGTAAACAAAATTACTGGTTGTCCTATATCTAGTACAATGACCTAGAATTTAACCTTTATGATTTGCTGACTCATCCTCATGTGAAGCTTAGAGAAAACCAGAATGATGACAGTATTCAAGGGATTTTTGTTATTTTCCTGGCAAATCTCTCTGATATTATTCATCAAGGTCAATCGCTAATTCATTATCAGATTCTTTTTCACATATTTGACAACAACAAAAAGTAATCTGACATAAAACAGTGATTTTTTTCTTGAAGACTTCACATTTTGCCTTTTTGGGGCAAAATAATAGTCTATAAGAGGGGAAAAAATTATATCATACTTTTTCAGGTGAGGAATGGGGCCAATACAATTTTGGCCCAAATTGGCCTTAGAAAATCGCTGATCGAAAAAGTTCAATTTTACCTCATCAGGTATATACCGGTAGGTATGTAAAAGTAGAAAAATAATATTATTATAAATTTATTCAATTTTGCTATCCTTTATCTTTATAAAACCATTATCCCGTATTTTTTTTAATGGTAAAGACCATGTATGTCTATAAAATTTTAATAATATTACTAAATTCTAAAATAAATCCACAAGAAACCTTCATAAGACCGGAGTCTGTTATTTATCAAAGGGTTCATTCTTCCATTAAATGGAGTATTATACTTAATGAACACTCATTCTAAATTTTATGACCAATAAGAACAGAAGCTATACTTTACTTGGTAAACATTATAGTTTTTCGTTACTTTTTCTTATCAAAATGTTAAAGTGAATTTGTGGCAGAACAAGCAGGTACAATGTCATAATCTTAAAGTGATATTGTAATGTTCATATCTGCACCTGAAATAAAAGTTTTTAAATATATGGGCTGTGTGATCTACTTTTTGACCCCAGATGACCCTTATTCAAAGTTGGGCTATAATATATCTACAAAACAACTTTACTGATCAATTTCCAGGATATTTGGACTGAAAATATTGTTGCCAAAAATTTCAGCCGTGTGACCTTGTTTATGACCAATTTCCAAGGCATCTGGACCAAAACAGTAAACCCAGGAGTGTTAACAAAATTTTTCAATATCTGGGCTATGTAACCTTGTTTTTGGCCCCAGGTGACACATATTCAAACTTGAGCAAGAAATCATCTAAACAGCCTTTTTGACAAATTTCCGGGAAATTTGGACTGAAAAAGTAGCCGCTAGAGTGTTAGGTTTTTCCATATTTGGGCTATGTGATCTACCTTTTGGCCCCAGGTGACCCATATTCAAACTGGAGCTAGAAATCATCTAAAAAACATTTCTGACCAATTTCCAGGATATTTGGACCAAAACAGTAACCACTAGAGTGTTAACAAAATTTTTCTAGTCTTTATTAATAAGCTCATGTAACCTAGTTTTTCATCCGTGTTCCAACATTTCCAAAAATATTACTTGGACAAACATCCTGACCAAGTTTGATGACAAATGAGGCAAAATAGTGACCACTAGAGTAATAATGAAATAAATGTGGAATGATGACAGATCAGGTCAGGTGAGCTAAAATACTAGCAAAATTCAATAATTTTACCTTCAAGGTCAAGGGAATTGAAGTGTTAAGGTCATGTTCAATTAAGTCTTTAATAAAGGTCTTGTCCTAATGATTATTGTATCCAAGTATGAAGAATTTCTGTCCTATATAACAAAGTTATAGCCAATTATCGCAAAAATCAAGCAAAATACAAATATTTGTCCTTGAAGGTCAAGGTTATATATGATTGAAGATCAAGTTCAGGCTGCTCAATTTAAATCCAAAGGTTTGTTGTGTCCAAGTATGGAGGTAATCCAATGAAAAAATAACAATATTTTATGACCAATGTTAAAAGTTTTAAGAGGGCATCTGCAACATGACATGTCAATGACAACATTATATTAGCAATAGTTTTTTTTCTTCAATTAAAGTTGAGCTAGAAATGTATTATAATAATTCTTCAATTATAGTAATGGCATAAAAAAATATATATATTATTCTAACACGACCCGCATTTTTCCCTATTGAACATAGAAGAACCGAAAGTGTGTGTTATTATGCTATAAAATCACTGTTTGACGTATTATATTTAGACATGTGACGTAATCATTATACACGTGACGTAACCACTAAAAATGTGACGCGCTGACAATAAGTAAGGAAACAAATCAGACGCGATTAAGCTAATTATAATGTACGGCAGCATTAATTTGTTGATGTCGTATTAGAATCGAAATAATATATCCAAATAGGTGATTTTATTGCTTGATAACATCACTGTTTGTCGTTCGGATGCGCATCATTATATCACTCGGGCTACGCCCTCGTGATATAATTCCCCGCATCCGAACTCCAAACAGTGATGTTATTGAGCAATAAAATCACAGTTTGGGATATATTATTTCTTAATTTACCCATATGAGGAAACATCTAATTTGACCTTTATGTAATGTCTTAGTAAGACTTAAAAATTGTTTCATCATTCTTTCAACATATGCTTTAAGACGAATTTATTTACCAGTGATAAAATCTTAAAATATGACATTGTCATTACTTATAAAATATCAATACCAATAATATTAACTTTGTTGGATTGGAAAAATACATTAAGCCAGATGAAATCTTAAGTAGTTAGACAAATACTTCCTGTCTGTAAATCTGCCAACAAAATTATGAGCAATATCAATAACAAATAAAATCATACATATGATTTACAAAACTGGTATTTTTTCTTTTTATATTTTCCCAATTTCTGTGATGCATCATCTTTACGTAAGTAACATTGAGTTTGCAATAATGTCCTTATTTCCAAATCAAGTTGAACTGAACTTTTACTATCAAACAACTTCTTTACAAAGGTGTGGCAATCATCTGTGTCATGCTGGGTTCCCTAAACCCGAATATTCTAAGAAAATGTTTAATATGCTAATAAAGGAAGAACAGATTTGCACATGCATCATTGGGTATTATCATACATTAAACAATTTTATCATTATCATGATAACAATATATAAAGCTGATAAATGGTACAGGTGATGAATATAATTATTGTTTAAACTAACTAAGTTTTGATTATTTGTATACAAAAAAAAAATAATTAAAATGTATGAGCTTTAATTCTACACTTATGAACTCTGTTTAAAAAATAATACCATATAGATATGATACATACACAAATGTTAACAATATCAAAATTTTGATAAAGATTGTACATTATATACAAATTTATATAACTTGTAAAAAAGAAAGTGTATAACTTTACATTAATACATGTGTTAAATGATACAGCAGTTTTAGATGTGTAGTGTACAATATATAATAATTTCCTTGGAAAGAGGGTTTAAAGAAAACAATTATATATATTGAATATCATCTACTACTTTTTTATGGCATTATTCCCAGTTATCAAAAAGAAATTTAAAAAATTATAAAATGAACTTTAACAAAATATGATTAAAATGTTCTGTCACTTACCCTGACATGTTACTGTACTAGTCATTATCATATCCAAAAATAGAATGACATCTATGATCTATGTGATTTGATCATGTCCAAAATTAAAAGTGAACGTTATATCACTCCTTTTTCATAGAAAATTATCTTAAATTTTACATCAACTTGTTAGTAACCAGGAACTCTAACAATTTCAAATAAAAAATATATCTATGTACCCATAGTAGGAAGTATACTTCTTTGTTTATTTTTTTGGCAATTTACCAAAACAGCTGATCGCATAAGTTTTAACCAAACAAAGAAACTCAGTGAGTGTGTTTTACAGTGAAGTCAGTAATATTTAAAAAAAAAATATAATCAAACATTTGATAAATTTATGGATTAAACTTTAACCCGAAGTCAGAGAAATTAAAGAACACGACATTTATCCAGGTTAATTTTTGGCATGGTTACCTAACATGTAATAGGTCATCAGGGACATACAAAAAAACAAGAAAAACCACAATGAACCTTCAAACTGGGTGTCACCACAAACATTCGTGATTACTCACGATTTGTATTCGATGACTTATCTTTATGTTGATAAGGGTAACAATCCCAGAATCACTCTATAAATCTAATGCTCATTGTAATGTTGCGCAACACTTCTGACACACCAGAATACGTTGTGCAAACGACACGAGAAAAATCATAAATGTAAAGCACTTACTTCGCTAATTCCTGTATCAATCGTCCAACAAAGCCTTCTTTGTCGGTATGCTGTCGAGTATCCACAATTTATAATGTCATAAACCCGTAAAATACAGGTAAAATAGTCAATGTTTACATTATAAGCAATCCAACATGGAGTTTTGTTTTGGTTCTGTGAGAAATTGCGGGAACAGCTGTCACATGAGTTGCTGACGTCACATAAGTCCTAGATTTAAACCAATCAATTTCTAGAATTTTCTGGACTCCCCCTTCTGACCTATTTCTATTTTGGGAGAGTTTCACAATAACAAATAACAAAATCCTCTTTAACGTTAATTAAAACATAGCAGACACAATATCAAATTAACAAAATGTAACCCTTCATTTCCTCTTTGTTCAAACTCCTCAAAAATAGTTGTATATAACAGTAAGACCTGTTTATTGGGAGGCCACGTTTGCAGTCATAAAGATAATGATGAAATCATTCTATTTTTAGCTGTAGGTCATGGTCGGTAATATTTTGTTTTGATCACGCATGCAATGTCTATAAATAGCCACTATAACCTAGATACAGTGAAAACAGCTGATCCACAACTTGTGCATAAACTGTCACCTATATCTATCAGTCTTACTGCACAGTGTTAACATATCTAGATCAATTGGACAAAGACATTTATGTTGATATTATCATTCACATATCACATCTTGGTGTAATGATAATTATATAGAATCTATCAGTATCTGAGACAGGCAATTTTAAGTATCAACTTATACCAAGAGAATATTAACCTTTTAACCTTATATTCATCTAGCATATATACATAGTTTGTCCTATTTTCCAAAAGAATTTTATTACACCCCTCCCACCCACCCCCGTAGTGTAATAAATTTTCAATCATCTAGATTATTAAAGTTCTTCCTGTGTAAAGCTGACTGTCCTTTAAATGCATTCAATGAAAATATGCAGACTGAATAAGAGAGTCTACACTGTCCAAGGTTCACCGAAAAACTTTCATTATACATCTTAACATTTCATCATGTCTTAATTCAGACAGTTTTACTTGATCCATTCAATTCTAATCAGATGAGGAGACTTTACAGAAAGCTTATAAACTTATAAAGACGAAGAAAACATTGTAACTAACTTCAAGTCTTGATTCTGTATTTGTTACATACATACTGTCGCACAAAAAGATGTTAAAACTACAAAAATGGTTGCATCTGTTCCTTTATACGGTGTAACTTAAAATATTCATTATTCAGACTCAAGGGCCTCCTATACATGTAACTCGCCTTGTAAGAACCCATTTTGTCCATTGAATAACATCTACCTATACAACCAAGTTGATGGACCACTAGGCAAAATTCAAAACCAATACATGTAATTCATGTCTCTTTTCAGGCTTGTCCACAATAATACTGGCAGATGATATTAAGTCAAGATGAAATGAACAAGACAAGCAGTAATAAGGTATTTCCTACTTGTCTTTACGACACTTGATCATTGCTAACTAAACCTAGATGCCCCTCTATTCACCTAGATCTATGGTCTGCTAGCAAGTTTGCAGAGTTTGAACCTTCAGTGTATAGAACACAAAGGTTTTTAATTTTATAGCCAAAGTACATAGTGATATTACCAAGGCCAAGGTATATAACAAAGTACTGTGAAAGAAAATGATTAAAGATTAAATGATTTTATTTTTGACAGATATTCCTAAAAGTAGTGAATTCAGAATGCTATTCAAAACATTTATTCATTACTATTCTCATTGGATTTATTGCCTTTAAGCATTTATAATGGCTTATGTAAATGGACTATAGTTTTGGGGTACCAGTGGTGTAGTTTGAGCACAAAACTCCTAATCTGGAGGTAATGGGTACAAACCCCACAAGGATAAGGATACTTGTCAAGTTTCCACAATCTATACATGTTCTATAACTGGTTCAGACACATCTAGTGAAAATATTGGGCAAGGTTTAAATTGGTTTTTATAATTGAAAACAAACAATTTTTTTTTCAGACATTTAAGTAATATATTTTTACAAATATATACATGAAAAACACTGTACAAATTTTGAAATACATTAACAATATCATTTTAACGTGTTTTTGCATATCCTAATGCTAACATCAGAAAATGATGAACAAATTTAGACTTCAACCTAAATGGGTGTCTATCTATCTGCATTTTCTTATTTTTTCAATGCAGTCATGCTCAGCGTGATGTAATAAGTTATAAATACATTGATTTATACATGGTTACACCCTACTGTTACTCTTGCATGATTTCTACACTCTTACAATCTTTATAATCTATTCTCTATATTATAGCAGAATCAAATATAAAATCTTGTCTTGTTCACAAATTGAGAAGTTTGTAATTGTCTTTTACAGTAGTTTATATATAAAATGAACACAGAAATAAATTAACGGTCAATTTTTTTTTTGGCCTCGGGCTATTCATCATGATAGGTATACTAGTATCTAAACAAAATCGACTTTTGAAAAATGACCATCACATTGGTAATACATGTACAAATGTATTTACAACTTGAATAAAATGTCAATAAACAAATATCTCTCATTTTTAAATAAATTCTCAAGTAGTTTCGTTTTTCTATAAATATAAAAATGTCAATACTATGTCACTTGCTGAATGTTAACAAGTCTGACTAGCATATCAATAAATTAACATAATTTAGCCTGACCTAGTATGCCCAGTACAATATGGTTTCATCTATTGTACAAAATTACAATATTTTTAATGATAAATACTCCCACACGTGTTAAACTTGTGAAAGTTTAGGTTCATAATGGCAAATCATATCAAACTATTTAATCATGGGACATATATACATGTATGTGTCCAGTTTATTTTGATTGCCCCTTTTCCTCATTCATATGTTTTACTGCAACATTTCTAAGTCACTGCTGCACCTCTTTAAATCCATTGTCACTAAAGAATTCTTTTAAACCTAATTTTATACAAACAGTGAAAATGAACACAATTATATAAGAGCATCAGCTTGATGTCCATTAAATGGTCCATTAAAATCATCGCTTTGAGCGTTTTGATTTCTTTGCATGTCTTGCTCTTGTTTCTCGTGTTACGTACTGAGCTGGTTCCTCTTCCAGTGAGGAACTGTTTCTGGTTCCCCTCTTTCCTCTGACTGGGGTTGCAACCTCAGGAGAGGAAGAAGGTGATGCTGGTTCCCTTACGCGATGACGTCTTGATCTACGAGGGGATGCTGGTGGAGAAGCAGGGGCCAATCTCTCTCTGGGATCTGGGGGAGAGGGTGTTAATGAATCAATAGGTGAAGCTGGGCCTCGAGGGGATAATGGGGAAACTGGACCTAGTGGCCCAGGACTAACAGGGGAATTTGACCTGTCTCTGAGATCTGGCGGGGATGGTGTGAGTTCACCTGAAGATGGCGGTGAAGGTGTTCCAGTGACAGGTGCTCTTGTACGACGTAAAACGGGTGGGGTGTTTCTTTGTACAGGGGGTGGGGTTACTGATAACCTTCTGGAGGGATGAGGGGGAGGGGAGACTGAAATACGTCTGGACGGATGATGTGGGGGAGAAGGAGATATAGCCTCGTATGATCCACTACGAGCACTACGTGTACGTCTCCGCAACACTGGTGGTGGTGAAGGTGACAGGGACTCTAACCTATGTCTAGGTCTCAATGGAGGTGATGGTGTACGTCGTCTGTACATGGGGGGAGGAGAAGGAGATGTGTCTTCCCGATATAGTGTTCCTCTTTCAGTAATACCAGTCGGTATAGGTGGAGACATAGATCCCTCACGATACACTGCTGTCGGTGGTGTGTACACTGGACGTCGCTCAGGTGGGGGTGTCGGACTTTTATCTTCTCTATAAAGTGTACCACGCTCTGTAATACCAGTCTTTCCAGGTCCCTCGTGTAAATCGTCAGGTGGGTAATAATCATCATCATAATACCTGAAGTCATAAAGTGCTATGATATATATGATAAAAACATAACCTTATAGACAAAGAATCAAAGATACTTAGATAATTCAATAAAGATCGAAAGGTATTTTTACAAGATCTCTATGATTCTATAAAAGGCTATTTTCTGCTCATAGCCTGTTTGTCATCAAAACTAACTGATATTTATAGGATCCTTGTTACTGCCTGTAAATTAGTAGACATTTAATAATCTTTTGCCTCTGGTTTGTTTTAATACTATCAAGATCAAATTTTAGGAGTATCTTGATCTATTACAATTACATATATTTGGTTTCTGTGCTTTTATGACATCCTAGTCTATCAAAACCTAGCCAAGTCAAATACAATGTCCAGATCAATTTACTCCTAAAATAACTCTATTATATCTGCTTATTTAATATAAAACTTGGTTTTATCAACACTAAATGGCCTATGTATCGCCAATGGTAGATATCATTTCAGAAATTTATTGTGCATCATACAACTATTTTTGCCATTTGACACTTTCCTAAGCTGTAAAATTTCCTTTGATGCATAAAATGAATGGAATATTTAATGTTACATAACCTTGTTCGAGAAAAAATATAAATGATTGTCAAGTCATTAAAATTCAACGACCATCATTTGACCTCTTTATAAGGTTTAGTAAAGATTAAAAGGTTATTTACGGCTGTCTAGGTCTTAATGGATCTTCCCAGGCAGGTCCCTGTGGCATGTATACTGGTCTGCCAGGGGGGTAATATGCCTTCCCTGGAGAACCAACAGGTGGTCTCAATGGAGATCCATCTGGTCCTATGTGTCGTGGTGATGGGTACCGACCTCTTACCATCCCTCGTGGTCCACCAATCATCATAGGAGGCATTCCACGAATAGGATATGGACTAAAATAGTTTCAAATATATTTTTACATAAATTAACTCATAACAAAAACAGTATGATTTAATTAATCAATTTCAATTTTAACTTAATTAAAAAGTTTTATTTCTAAAATCCAAACAAGTTCTCACTATAAAATTATAAACCCATAGAATTATAGTAACAATTTGATAATAATCCTAAAATTTATGCAAATTTCCAGAGATAAAATGTTTGCCACTCTATCAAAATTCTGTAAATTACTACTTTACAAAGAAATGCTTCTATATTTAAAAATTAGATTCAAAGTGAACAAATATTGCATGATCTACATATTGAAAACTTAATCTACAATAAAGCATTCTAAATACTGCCATAAAAATACACAAGAAAAAACAGCAGCTACAAGTATAGTATTCCTTAATGAGAAAAAGCAAAAATGTTTTTACCCTGGACCTATTGGTCCTCTTGGACCCATTGGCATCATAGGTGGTCTTGGACCCATCGGGACAGGGCCTCTCATTCCAAAAGGCGTCATGACTTGTTGCCTTGCTCTCTTTGCTGCTTCACCAAAATTTACCTCATCCAAGGGCCTTGCCTTACGTCTTCTTTCCTCTGAATCATCAGAGTATGCTGAACGCTTTGAAGAAATAGATGATATTGATCTTGACCTTGATCTAGAAACTGACCTTGAACCTGAACTTGACCTACTTCTTGATCTAGATCTGCTGTATGATCTACTAGATCTTGACCTTGATCTTGATTCACTGCTTATGGATGACAGTGACCTTGATCGACTCCCTCTTGACTTTGAGCGCTTTCTGGAATATGAGGACCTACTAGAATATGATCCTGATCTTTTGGATTTGGATGACCCTGATCTTGACCTTTTACTTTTCTTTGATGACCTTGATCTTGATCTGGAGTGCCTCTTCCTTTTTCTGCTATCTTTTGAGCTAGCTTTAGATGATGTTTCTGAGTCTGAAGCATCTGGAGATTCAGGAGCTAAAGGAATTTCATTGTCTTTTTCCCCACCAAATGACTCTGTTGGTGGAGGTGGAAGTGGAGGGAGAGGTGGAAGTGAAGGTGGCTCTGGCACAGAGGGTGGGGGTGGAGGCCCACTGGGTAAAGGTGGAGGTGATGGAGCAGATTTTCTTGAAAATGAGTGTCTTGGTTTATATAGGTCATCTGTATTATAACAACTCTTTCTTGTTCTCGATTCCGTCTTCTCACTCTTGCTGTCCCTGTTTCTAAGAAAAAAGATAAAAAACATTTCTTCATTTAAATTTTTGATACAATTTTCATGATGAATTTCGTATTATTATTCACTCAAATATTCATGCATTTGTCCTTTCATTAAATTACCTTAAGTAAATATACAAATTACAGTTGAAACATTTAAACTACATACTCAATTATCATCATGATAACAAGAGGGCCATGATGGCCCTGAGGTCGCTCACCTGTATATAGCCCCCCCCCCCCCCCCAATTTTTACCCAAGGGCTTTTATTTGTTTATTTGAACAGCCTTGGTAGACACCCATAAGAAGATGTTTCATGCTAAACATCTAAGTTCGAGCTCATTGGGTTTTTTAAAAGAAGATTTCTTAAGTTTTTACTATACACATATAGTTAAAAACAATGACACCCCTGGGGCAAGGCCAGTTTTGACCCCCGGGCTTTTATTTGAACAAACTTTGTAGATATTTACTAAAAGATGTTTCATGCTTAATATCTAAACTCTAGCTATTTGGGTTTTTTTCAAAGAAGATTTTTAAGTTTTTGCTATACACAAAAAAGGAAAATCAATGACCCCGGGGGCAGGGCCAGTTTTGACCCCCGGGCTTTTATTTGAACAAACTTTGTAGACACTGATTAGAAGATGTTTCATGCTTAATATCTAAACTCTAGCTATATGGGTTTTTTCAAAGAAGATTTTAAAGTTTTTGCCATACACATATAAGGAAAATCAATGACCCCCGGGGCGTGGCCAATTTTGACCCAAGGGCTTTTATTTGAACAAATTTGGTAGACACCCATTAGAACATGTTTCATGCTAAATATCTTAGCTCTAGCTCTTTGGGTTCTTTAAAAGAAGATTTTTTAAGTTTTTACTATATGCATATAGGGAAAATCAATGACCCCCTGGGGCGGGACCAATTTTGACCCCAGGGCTTTTATTTGAACAAACTTGGTAGACACTCACTAGAAGATGTTTCATACCAAATATCTTAGCTCTAGCTCTTTGGGTTCTTTAAAAGAAGATTTTTTAAGTTTTTACTATATGCATATAGGGAAAATCAATGACCCCCTGGGGTGGGGCCAATTTTGACCCCAGGGCTTTTATTTGAACAAACTTGGTAGACACTCACTAGAAGATGTTTCATGCCAAATATCTTAGCTCTAGCTCTTTGGGTTCTTTAAAAGAAGATTTTTTAAGTTTTTACTATATGCATATAGGGAAAATCAATGACCCCCTGGGGCGGGGCCAATTTTGACCCCAGGGCTTTTATTTGAACAAACTTGGTAGACACTCACTAGAAGATGTTTCATGCCAAATATCTAAGCTCTAGCTCTTAGGGTTGTTTAAAAGAAGATATTTAAAGATTTTTCTTTCGGTTGCCATGGCAACCAGAGTTCTGCATGGAATTAAATTCTTTGAACAATTTTTAAAGGTGACCACCAAAGGAACATTCCTGTGAAGTTTGGATGAAATTGGCTCATTGGTTTATGAGGAGATGTCATTTAAAGCAAAAGTTTACGGACGGACGCCGGACGGACGGACGGACGCCGGACGAAAAGCGATCACAAAAGCTCACCCTGTCACTTTGTGACAGGTGAGCTAAAAAAAATGCTGCACCAAGTTTAAAATAGCTCAAATCTATTTCTCAGATCTTGCATAAAAAAGTTTTAAAAACTTTGCAAAAAATTCTAACCTGAGTTGTCTCCCCTCTGTATGACTGGTTTGCTTTTTTGTGACTGGTTCTCCGGTGCTAGACTGGCTTGATGTTCTTTTCCTTTTCTTTCTCCCATCTGCTTGCTTAGACTGTATCTCTGCTTTGTAATCAGAATGATCGCTTGAGTTACTCTTGATATCATCATTGAGTTTACTTCGTGACCTAGTAGTTGCCCCTGTTTCAATGGCAGTGTCTGCCATAGTTACCTCAACAATCTCTGTGGTTGTAGTATCTTCTATAACCGTTTCTTCTGTAAAATTATTAAATAGGTATATATGTAGATTTTAAGTCATTTAAACAAAAAGTTAAAACTGTCAATCAGACAGCCTACTAAACTATTTCAGTGCATAATATCAAAATACAAAATGTAGAATCAAGTATATAGGAACTTGCTGTCTTTCACCATTTTAAAAGAAACTGACAGAAAACAAGAGCACCGCATGTTGTGTAAATGCTCCCCTGATAAGGGCAACAATAACCAATTACCAATTTTGAAAAATACATTGTAAGTCAAAAAGGGGCATAACTCAAAAAATATATTTTTCAGAATTATGCCCTTTCTCTAACAACTGCACCTTTTCATGATAAGTGTCAGAGTGTTCCAAGTTTCAAAAAGTTTGAATAATGGTTAAATTAAAGTTTTTTTTGAACTATGGTGAATATTTTGACTAGATGTGAAGAGAAAACCTTAACCAGGCAGTTCACAAACGGGTATTATTTTGTCAAAATATATCCTAGAGTTATTGGTATTGAATAGAAGCCTACAATTATAACCCCAAAGACATGCCTGTGAAGTTCAAAGGTATCTTAAATGTTGCTTAATAAGATGGGAAACACTGGGAAACACACAAACCCTTATCTGATAGTCCGCTGTTGGCATCAGATTCTATCCATTTTAAAGTCTTCCCTAAAATGATGAATAATTTTACCCAGATTGAAGGACAAACAAGTCCATCTAATACTTGTGTGTAAAAGGTTTAACCAAGTTTTACATTGTAATAAATACAGTCAACTATCGTTATCTCGACATCGCTTTTCTTGATATTCCGTTATCTCGATGAAATTATGAAAGTCCCGATTTTCTTCCTTCTTTATCTATATTGAAAATATTTGTTTTTCTCGATATTTTTATTTCGATATTTTCAGTATCTCGATGTACAATATCAGCCCCAACAGTTATTTTCATACTATAATCCTTTGTTTATCTCGACTAAAGTTTTCTTTCGTTTGTTCCCTTCAGACGTGTAAAAAACACAAACTAGACAATAATTGCTCAATAGCGCGTGTCATAATGATGATTATGTTTGTAACATGTTTAGCTATTTTTATAAAGGTTTATCTAGATTTAGCGTGTTGATTGACTTATGTCCAAAACAAGTGAATTTTATGTTCTTTATAAAATTCGAACACTGTATCGATTCATTATGACTTTTAATGTAAATGAAATACTGAAAGTATATAAACGCTATCATTGCAATATTGTTTCACAACATCTCAACCAAATCAATCAGCGGATGAACAACATCAAGAAAGACCCGATAAATAACCCGGGAGGATATCCGGATCAACCATACTGAAAACAGTGTTTTCACTATATTGGTGTATTACTGAGTAAACCTCACGATGTGTTTTAATCACAGAAACCAGTATTTCCGCTGGTAAACATCCGCTAATGTTACTTTTGTTAAATATTGACTAGGCCTATGAAAACAAGACATGGGGATATCATAGTTTATTTGACATAAGGTATGCACATGTCTTTTGTAAAAATCAGTTTCTGCCTTATTCAAACCCTAATATGTTTATCTCGACATTTCGTTATCTTGATATTTTTTGGACGGTCCCGATGACATCGAGATAACGAGAGCCGACTGTATGATAGTCAATAACTGAGCGCAATATTTAGTTGCTTAGCTACTTTAATTCATATTACTTCCCATAATAAACTGTAAAGGGAGACATAAAACTAAAGTTGCAGGCTAAATACTAAACTGTCAATGCAGACTTATTACTAAATAGTAAATGGAGAATAAATACTCAACGATTGACAGCTTAGTATTAAGTATGCATTTATTTGTTGAGTATTAAGTCTCAATTTACTGTTCAGTATTTAGTAATTGAGTTAATGCAGCTTTATACTCAACATTAAATGCAGACTTAATACTCTACAGTAAACAGAAACTAAATTCTCAACAGTAAATGCAGACTCAATACAAAACAACAATAAACACAGACTTTATATTCAACAGGAATTGCAAACTTCATATTCAATTTAAATGTAGACTCAATACTAAACAGTAAATAAATGCAGACTTAATAACAGACTCAATACTCAACAACAAGAAACACTGACTTACTACTCAACAATCCATGCAGATTCAATACAAAACCATAAATGCCAACTTAATACTCAACAGTGAATGCAGAATTAAATATCCACAGTAAATGCAAACATAAACTGTAAATGCAGACTTAAAACACAACTATTTAGTAAAAATCTAACCTTCCAGTGGAATATCAGGGTCACCTTCTGCTGTGTCAGTAACAACATAAGTCTCTCCTTCAGCAACAAGAACTTCCCCACCATCCTCTGGAATGTCTAGCTCAGAGAACTCTACTGTTTCCAAGGTAACAGACTGACCTTCACCTTCATCAGGAAGAGGTATCTCCACAAGTTCAACCTAAAATATATATATATCATAATTTTATTATGTATATGATAGATTTAATCATGCATATCATGGTCCAGTTAAATCAGTCATATTGTAACTTTCCAGTTTTAAAGGATGAGGAAGACACTAACTGCCTCACTGTACAACATTTATGGCAGGATAAGGAACCTTCTAGATGGAATCACAAACCATTTTAAGTTAGGAGGACAGTTCTCTCTGACAAAGAGGTTGCACAGGCAGACAGGTTAACAAAAGGACATTTCGGCATGATATTATTAAGTA
Organism: Ruditapes philippinarum; assembly: GCF_026571515.1. Lineage (NCBI taxonomy): Eukaryota > Metazoa > Mollusca > Bivalvia > Venerida > Veneridae > Ruditapes > Ruditapes philippinarum. Next base: position 48,822 of record NW_026857097.1, on the reverse strand, counting down.
TTTATTTTTGTGCAAACATTTTTACCCAATTTTATGATCAGATATATTATGACTATATACTGGTGCTACAAATATATCACTGTAAATACCAAATCCCTAAGCTTTGCCCTTTAACGACCACACTAATTACCCCTTCTCACAATATATCCATGTCTAAATTATAAACACATACCTGACTACCATCAAATTCAAAAGTTTGTTGTTCCGAGTCGATCTCCACCATTTCAACAGTTTCTTCTATCACCAATGTTTCATCATAACTCTGACTAAGGTGAGTGTTGGGTAAACCCTTATACACAAACTCATCTGACATATATCTAAAACATAAAAGTTTCATTCTTTACTTTATATTGTGTACAGGGAAAACCTAATACATAATGTGAATATTGATATATCATTCTATATCAGTAAATTCAATGAAATTTTACCAAGCTAAAGTTGTGATAATGACTTGAATATTACAACTTAAAGGGTATTTCAGGATAATACCAAAATTGAGTCAACAACATTCTAGTATCAAGTCGGGTTGCAACAAGGTGCAGACTATAGTCATGTATTCTAATGCTATCCCCATAAAGGTTTATTTGGAAGTCTCTCTTAAGTTAAATCAGTGACCTTTGATCTGCTTAATAACTGTAACTGAGCAGAAAGACAGAAAGATAATGCCTTAGGTAAATAACTTATGTTGTACTTTAAGGAGATTTTGAAAATTTTCTGTCAGACAAAGCATGGAATTATATTCACTTTATCCCAGCTGGTAGAAAATCCCACCATATCTGCAAGATTTAATTAAATTTCTCTATCATTTGACCTTTTTAGGCCTGTGTTTTATTTGATGTCAACAAACAAGAGGCATGCAAGCAGAAGCCATGCTTGACTTTTTCCTATTTTCAAAAACATCACAAGAATGTCTTGGTGAAGGGTTGCAAGTAGAGCTGTCATCGATAGAGACAATATCAATGTATCGTTGATATTTTTCTGTCAATCAATAACTGATGCACATTTAAAAAAAAAATAAAAAAATTTGACTAATTTATTAAATGTCATGTTCACCCAAAACATATATAGAAGCAGTAATCTATGTCTAATAATATGCTGTTGTTATATAGTGGAAATATTTCACAGCAATGATAACAAAAAAATATGGTGTGGAAAAAAAATCATGCAATGGGCTTTTATGAACAAGACACTGAACAGAACATGTTTTTAACATTAAGCATTTAAACAGGTCATCCAATATAGATATATTGTTGATATGCTTTACACTGTATCAATAACAGCTCTAGTTGAAAGCACAACCTCAGTACTTAGTTTGAATTTAATAACATTTGAGCCGCGTCATGACAAAACCAACATAATGGGTTTGCGACCAGCATGGATCCAGACCAGCCTGCGCATCCGCGCAGTCTGATCAGGATCCATGCTGTTCGCTATCAGTTTCTCTACTTGTAATAGAGTTGGTAAGCCAACAGCATGGATCCTGATCAGACTGCGCGGATGCGCAGGCTGGTCTGGATCCATGCTGGTCGCAAACGCACTATGTTGGTTTTGTCGTGACACGGCTCATTTTATATCTGACCTTGACAGCCAAGGTCATAATCGAGATAAAGGAGTCAAATTTAAACCTGAACGTTGTCAGGTGTTTTAGTGGTAGTAGTATTATCTCATTGTAATTAGTTGTCATTGATTTATGTTAACACTTCCTGTTCCTGGAGGCATTTATTAACTTCTAGATTTGCTTTTCAAATTTAATATACACCTGGTACATCATAAACATTTAATGTAATGTTATCGTGGTTAACCATACAATAATAAACAGTAAAACAGGATGCAAATAGTAATGTTACAGTTTTATTCCTTATATCAATGTTGTCATATTAAAATATTCAAGGTTAAATAAAATAGAAATAGATTATCAATAAAGGGCTAATGCAGCTGTTTTTGTTTGCAGATGCATGAAGATGTATTTAAAGCCTCAGCCTGCTTGCAGAGCGAAGGATTTAAAGAAAATCAGAGGGCTTCAACAGATGTTAATGCATGAAAAAAAATGTGCATTTAGACTATTCTTGCATAAAATATACATCAGATTCATTAATGTCACTTTTCATTTTTGTTTTTCATTTAAATTAACCAGTTTTGTCATAATTTACACATACACATAGAAGTTAATGAAACTACTGCCTTGGGGTCATCAATGGCATCAGCTATGAGTCAGGCATATTAAAAATATGCAACAATGACACCTGCTCTCTTTATATTATCTGTTACTGACAAAGTTCAAAGTGAAAAATTGAACAAAGGGCAAAAACTCCAAAATTAGTCAAGGCAGAGTTATGGTTCTTTTACACTGTACATCTACCCCTTAAGATCTATCTACCTACAAAGTGTCTAGTTCATATCTCTGACACTTTCATGATCCTTTTAAACTGTACTTCTATTAAATGAGATCTATCTACCTACAAAGTTTCTTGTTGATATCTCTTATGGTGCCAGAGCTATGTCCCGGACAAAGTTTAAAGTGAAAAAATGAACAGTCAGAGCTTTGTCTTGGATAATGTTCAAAGTGTAAAAATGTACAAAGGACAACAACTCCAAAATTTGGCAAGGCAGAGTTACGGTTCTTTTTCACTGCACTTCTTTTTAATGAGATCTATCTACCTACAAAGTTTCTTGCTGATAACTCTTCTGGTTTCAGAGCTATGTCCCGGACAAAGTTCAAAGTGAAAAAATGAACAAAGGGCAATAACTCCAAAATTAAGGAAGGCAGAGTTATGGTTCTTATGCATTGCACTTTTACCCAATGAGAACTATCTACCTACCATGTTTCATGTTTATATCTCTTATAGTAGTAGAGTAATGTCCTGGACAAAGTTCAAAGTGTAAAAATGAACCAAGGGCAATAACTCCAAAATTAGGGTTAGTTATGGTTCTTTGTCACTACACTCCGCCTTAATGCCCTCTACAACTGTGTGCACTTTAAACAAATTATGTCTAAGGGTTTTCAAGTAAGCTCCAGACAAAACGAATGGACAGATGGACAGACGGTCAAGGCAGTGACTAAATGCTCTCCCATCAGGGAGCATAAAAAGTCTTTCTATTGCAAAGGTGACCTTAACCTAGCAACTTACAACACTGGACCATCCAAGGTATGTTCTTTCCAAATATGAAACTTTAGAAAGGCATCAGTCAATAAATAAAGGCTGTATAAGCTTAAGTGTAGAAATCTTTATTTGTCGACCATTATCTTGACCCACTGACCCCTAACTAAAATTCATGTTTGCCCTTTCTAAAGAAGAAAAAATTTATTTGTTTCTGAGGCAAAAGGTACCTTTGAATAAATTCTGAACTATTTGTATTACATTCTGTATATGTTACCTTTTATTTCTAATTCTTTGTCTTCTACTCTTTCTTTCCATCACTTTCTGTTCTTTCAGCTCAGCTTTCAATTCTGCCTTTGTTTTACGTTTCTGTTTCTTCTTTTCAGTAGAGCTGGGTATTTCTGCCATGCTGTTGTCAAGGGTTACGCTGGATTCTGTGGCAGTGGCAGATGACTCTGTATTGAGACTTGTGTCCACAGGTAGTGGGTCTGATACATTATGCTCTAAACTAGTATCTTTCTCTCCTGTCATAACTTCCACTGTACTCTCTTCTTTAACTGTATAAATTACAAGATGATTTGAGCCGCGTCACAACAAAAACGTTATGCGTTTGCGACAAGCATGGATCCAGAACAGCCTGCGCATCTGTGCAGTCTGATCAGGATGGTCTGGATCCATGCTGGTCGCAAACGCATTACGTTGGTTTTGTTGTGACGCAGCTCATTTGTTTACTTTTAGAGTTTTCCTTAGCAATGTTTCAGTTATATTGGTAATAGTGTCAGTATGAACTAAATTCACCTTGTCATGGATATAAAATAATAATGTTTGCTACCAAGCAAAATTTTACTTATGTGACATATCTCAATACTTTGTGTCACAATGCAATAGAATATGTATTACAGCTCACTATCAAAAATCTTCAGCTATGTTATGATGGTTCCAGGAATGCAAGGAATTTTCATTTCTTTCAACACTTATACACCACATAATTGAATAAGCACACTTTACATTACATCACATCATATTAAGCAGACCTGATTTTCTTTGCTATTTGATTTTCTAATTTCCACTGTATGTTTTTTTTGTTTTTTTTTAAATACAAAAGCAGCATTACCTTCTTCTTCATTAACTGTTTTGGTTGTTTCCGTAGTTTCATCAGTCTTGATTGTTTCAGTGTCCATAGCAACCACTGCCTCAGTTTCCATAACAACCATTGTTTCACCATCTTCTTTAACTGTTGAAACTGTTTCATTTTCCGTTCCTGAGACGTTTTCTGTTTTCACTATAAAATTTTTGAATATTACATATTTATTTTTTTCTTTTGGGTCAAATCTTTGACAATGGCAAATAGAATGTTTAGCCAACAATGTTAATAATATCACACATGTCTATGGTCTAAAATTTCGTCAGTAATTTGCTTCATGATTTCAAGACCATTTTTACAGGTTTGATATAGGACCCTTCTCTTAAAGTTGGAGGAAGATTACACAGTATTTTCACAAAATGGGAAGAAAAATAAACTCAATGTAAATTGAATTTAAGGGAAAAGTGCATTATTTTAAAGAATATTTCTGGGAGGATGCAGCCCTTAAACAGAATCTGTTAGAAAGAAATAGAGCAATATATACTGTTACAATAATATACATTTTCAATTTTCTACACTTTGGAAAGTTAAACAGATACATCAAAAAATAAATAAAACACTGCTATTGAGAGAATCCTTATGATTTTTTTTCTATCAATGTAAATCAACATTTCAGTGATCATTCTTAGATAACCGAAGCCTATAAAAATAACAGAGGCCTATAAAAGGCCTCTTCACAAGTGAAATTTTGTTTAAAATCATGCAGTTTTCCCAATAATCTGAACTAACACCAGCTTTTTTCTTCCCAAATTAGCAAATTTAGCAATAATTTTTTCTCCAAAATCAAGAGTCTAAGGCCTCTTTCTAATTAAGTGAGAAAAACCACTGCTCTTAAAACAAGAGTTTAACATTCTCATTTTAACATCAACAAGTACAGACTGAGTCTATTTACACACAAGGTGCCCTTTTATGTATTTTCTCGTAACTGCTTCAAAGCAGCACGCCTCCAGATTCTTGCTAATTTTCATGAAAATTTTGAAAATGTTTCTAAAAGTAAAATATTGTGAAGTGAACAAAGAAAGTAATTTACACATTGTAAACATAAATAACAAACAAGAAACATGGCAATGCCATGAAACCAGGTTTTCAATTATCACCATTGTAGATAAATATGTTATATTTGAAATACAAATACAAGCAACAAACAATGTAACTATGTGCAATGTAAAACATGAATAATGTAGGAGGAATTGCCACAGAGGAAGTGTTCACTATAATTATATTCTGTATAAGGAAACTAGAACTCCGCGAGTCGGATGTGTCGCCTTGTGAACAATGTAGTTTAGGAGAAATGGCCAGGACAAAAATGAAATATGAAAAATAACAAAGGGCAATAACTAAAAAAATAATAAGTGCAGAGCAGCAGTTTCTGTGCACTGCACTTCTTATCAATAAGATCTATCATTCTATGATGTTTCAAGTCCATAGCTTTCATACTTGAGGAGAAATGACAAGGACAAAATTAAAGTATGAAAATAAACAAAGGGCAGTAACTCAAAAAATAATAAATGCAGAGTACCTGTTCTTGTGCACTGCACTTCTTCTTAATGAGACCTATCATCCTATGAAGTTTCAAGTCCATGGCTTTTATACATTAGGAGAAATGGCCCGGACAAAAATAAAGTATGAAAATTAACAAAGGGCAATAACTCAAAAATTAGGAAGTGCACAGTACCTGTTCTTGTGCACTGCACTTCTTCTTAATGAGATCTATCATCCTATGAAGTTTCAAGTCCATAGCTTTTTTAGTTGAAGAGAAATGGCCCTTACAAAATTAAAGTATGATAAACAGGATTTTCAATGTTAATGTCACTGTGACCTTGACCTTGGAGCCAGCCATGCGGAACATGCGTTCTGCACGTCATCTTGATGTGGTAAACATTTGTCTGAAGTTTCATCAAAATTCTTCAAAGGGTTGAAGAGTTACAGAGCGGACAGGATTTTCAATGTTAATGTCACTGTGACCTTGACCTTGGAGCCAGCCATGCGGAACATGCGTTCTGCACGTCATCTTGATGTGGTAAACATTTGTCTGAAGTTTCATCAAAATTCTTCAAAGGGTTGAAGAGTTACAGAGCGGACAGGATTTTCAATATTAATGTCACTGTGACCTTGACCTTGGAGCCAGCCATGCGGAACATGCGTTCTGCACGTCATCTTGATGTGGTAAACATTTGTCTGAAGTTTCATCAAAATTCTTCAAAGGGTTGAAGAGTTACAGAGCGGACACAATTTCGTTTGACGCCCGCCCGCCCATCCGCCCATCCGCCCAGCCGCCCATCCGCCCATCCGCCCGCCATACCCCAATCTAATAACCAGGATTTTCAAAATTGAAAACCTGGTTAAAAAAGATGTAAAATTTGCAAATTATCCCTTACTGCGTTAGTAATGCAGTAGAATTATAGTGATTAATAATACAAAATCAGTCATAAATCGCACACATGTAAATATCGTTAATTGAATCGTGAATCTCTTTTCTTAAAATCTTAATACATTTTTTTCAAGTCAAGTCTGATTCTCTTGAAATGTTTTGGTTCATCTGGAGGATTGCAGCTTTAAAAAGGACACATTGATTATGACTACTCAAAATAAAAAGTTAAATTATTATGATCAACTGAAACTTTTTTATTGACTGAAATTATTTAAAACTGCAATAGGCCTAATAAGAACAGTCCAGTATACCTTTTATGTCAGTATCTCCTGATGTTTCTTCAGCAACCAATGTTTCTACTTCTTTACTCTCTGCTGATATTTCAGTGTTTTCTATATGCACCTCTTTACTAAGGTCTTCTTCTACTTTAGTAGTTGTTTCTTCAATTACAGCTTCCTCCATCTCTTTCACTTCTTGCTCTTTCAAAACTTCTTCCTTCACAGTTCCATCATTGTCTGTAGTAAGAACAAGATCTCCTGGTTTTTCTACCTCATCCTTAATCTTTTCAACCTGTTCCTTATCAACATCTTTACTTTCAGTTTTGACTTCTTCCACAACATTGTCTGTTTCTGCTTTCTCAATCTCTATTTTAACAATAGTATCTTCCTTGCCTTCAATCTCAACATTTGTTTCATCTACATGCTCTTTTTCTGCCTTTTCTTTATCAGCTTTTTCCTGTAGCTCTCTAGCTCTTTCAAGTTTCTCCAGTTTCTGACGAAGACGTTCTTCCTCTCGTTCTTTACGTTTTGCTTCAAGTTCAGCACGACGCTGAAGTCTTCTTTGATAACGGTCCTCTTTCTCTTTTGCCTGACAATACAAATACATGTACTTGGATTTAATCTTGGATTTCTAGTCAATGATTAAAACTTATCTAAAAAAAAAAAAAAATCAACACAGCTGTTACTTTCTTTTAAACAATCTCAACATTCTTTTGTATTACTTCTTTCACAAAAGTTTAAATAAATTTTAATTATAATTTGGGAAAAAAGAAGGTCATTATCACAAGAAATGTACAAAATATACTTTATGCTTATTAATAAAGTAAATGGCATGTCATTAGTTTAATTTCTATCATTTTGTAACTTTAGATATAAAGTATTGTAAGAAAAGTTAAGGAGGATTTTTCTGGTGAAGACAGGCAGGCTTTTTAACATCTTATAACCAGACATCCTGTTCCCATCTTCACAATTCAGTGTCTTGGAGCATTTCCTCAAGGGATAAGGGATACAGGAGTTGGCACCATCCCTCAGGGTGAAGGAACATTACCAATTTAATGAAAAATTATCCCTTAAACCATATATTACAACAATCTATTTTATATGAAGTTATTTTATTTTATTTCTTAACTGTTTTTTTGCATTGATATTACACAAAAAAATACTTTTTAAACAAAAGCTTGCTATTAATAACTCATTTAATTATAAGTACAAATATTTCATTTCCTTGGGCATTTTTTGCACAGTATGATTTTGTGAAACTTTATTTTTCTAAATTTAACAGAACTTACAATGTAATAAATCTCTAATTTAATGTCACTGGTAACTTTAAAACTGAAGAAATTTTTTTTTTCAAAGACTAACAAATCAGAACCATTTCATTGGATCATGGTCAGAAATTAACCAATAACAAATGCAGGTATCAAACAATCTCTTAACACAGTTCTCTTCATAAAATCAACAAAATAAAAAGTTACTTATTTGGGGCCACTTATTTTTAAGTGACATTTTTTTTTTTAAATTTGTAAATTTCAGTTCAAAACATCAATGTCCTTTTTTTGTTTTTAAGTTTTTATGTATATTTAAAATGCTAGAAAAAGACCTTGCAATTTCATAATATAAATAACGAGGGCAGAAATAAAGCCACACATATGAAGAGAAAAGTGTAATGAAATTATTTTAGCAAGTAACAACATGGGAAAACATGGAAAATAACAAATAAAACTTGGGATAACCGTTTGCTTTCCACGTTTCTTTTTTCTCCTTCGCTAAACATTGAACAAATTCATATTAATATTAAAAATCACATTTAAAAACAAAATTGATATCAATGAGTTTATAATAAAGTTAAATATTGTTTTTTTATTATTTGAAAGAATAACAAAATGAAATAACATAAAAAACTACATGTTAAAGTAGTATTGTTCTAGTTTGCAAACACTTATTCATATAATACTATATCACACACAAATATCACACTACCTCACATACCCATATCACACTACCTCACATACCCATATCACACTACCTCACATACCCATATCACACTACCTCACATACACATATCACACCACCTCACATACACATATAACACTACCTCACATACCCATATCACACTACCTCACATACTCATATCACACTACCTCACAAACCCATATCACACTACCTCACATACCCATATCACACTACCTCACATACCCATATCACACTACCTCACATACCCATATCACACTACCTCACATACCCATATCACATTACCTCACATACCCATATCCACACTACCTCACATACACATATCACACTACCTCACATACCCATATCACACTACCTCACATATCCATATCACAATATCTCACATACCCATATCACACTACCTCACATATCCATATCACACTACCTCACATACCCATATCACACTATCTCACATACCCATATCACACTACCTCACATACCCATATCACCACTACCTCACACCTATATAACACTACCTCACATACCTATATCACACTACCCTCACATACCCATTATCACACTACCTCACATACCCATATCCACACTACCTCACATACCCATATCACACTACCTCACATACCCATATCACACTACCTCACATACCCATATCACACTACCTCACATACCTATATCACACTACCTCACATTACCTGTATCACACTACCTCACATACCCATATCACACTACCTCACATACCCATATCATACCTTAGTTATACAACTTGGCGACAGGATATACAGGAGAAAATAGTCTGAATGACATAAACATGACCTGAGGTGCTAGCTAAGGGTTATTTTTACGTTAGAAACACCTAGGCTATATTCTCCTGTATATTCAAGCAACAACTTGAATAACAAGTTCATAATAATACAATTCTTTGTTGATGATAAGTTTATAAGAAACCTAGCACTTTAAGACTCTTTTTTAAAGAAGTGCGGGAAAAAGACACACATAAATAAGATGAGACTTGCCATTCAATGGCTTTATGAACACTGCGAGATAAAATTTACTTCAAGTATTAAGTCATCATAGTGGTGTAATTATTAACTTTTTTTGAAGTAAGATTATTTGAATCGAGAAATAACGTACAAAACGCAATAAAATTTTTAAGCACACACATAGTTATTGTGCGCATATCAGTTCTTAATGGTTTATACCGCATCGTAAACAAAGTGTTTAAGTTAATCAGAATTCGAGAAATTTCTTTGCATTATTACAAATTTTTATAATACTTCACAAACTCATATTATATTTCCTTACATACTATACTACCTATCCATGTTATGCTACAAATGTATTGCAGTCAATTTCTAAAAATCAAAATAGAAGCAAAAATATAAAGCATAAAACAGTGTGGTGTACGGATCATATTAAGAAACAAGCTTCAAACTAATGAATGTGAATGAACATGATTCGGCATATAAGGACGAGAAGACTTACAATTCGAGCTTTTCTTTCTTCTCGCGTCTCTTCATCTTCACTATCGCTGTAGTTATACTGTAACGACAGTAGTTTACGTGGCTTTTCTGCTACCTCTTTCTTCAATGCACCCTCATCAATCACTTGGCTCTCTATTAATAGTAACAGATAATATTTTTTTTAACTGGTCAATAAGATCAATGTCAGAAATTGTGTTGCTGGAGTGTGTATATGTTTAAATTTTGGGAAACATGTCAGATTTGAAATGACCGTCTTTTTTTATTGCATTAGATTGAGTACACTACAAGTTATGATAGTTTGACTAAGACTCCTAATACAATTGCATTATTTCAACATTTAAGAAAGAACTAAACAAGAGCTGCTCAATTGACAGTGCGCTCAATTATTTTAAGTACTTGCCTGGAAGTAGGGATGATGGTGACTAACAAGTATACCAAGTTTTAAAGCAATACCTCAAAGGATATGGGAAATAAGTAGGGTGGTATGGTAAAAATAACCAAAATTCTAAGTTGAAAAAGGGGCACCAGAGTGAATATGAAAGTTCTCCGTATAATATAAATATAATAGTTGAGTTAAAGTAAATGTCTCACCAGTAGGTGTTAACATTTGAGATTTGATGAGTGCAGGTTCTGTAAGAGCAATTTCTGATGGTGTTTCAGCAGTCCCTGTATCCATCATTTCTACTTGGGCTTCCACTGACTCCTTAACAGCTTCTGAACCATGTTCTGAAAACATACATGTAGTGAAGAATGAAAACAAAGTGAAGACTAAAACCATAGTAAGGACTGAAAATATAGTGAAGAAAGAAAACAAATTGAAGACTGAAAACATATTGATATTGAAAACATAGTGAAGACTGGAAATGCTGTATAGAATGAAAACAGTGAAGACTGGAAATGCTGTATAGAATGAAAATATAGTGAAGACTGGAAATGCTGTATCGAATGAAAATATAGTGAAGACTGGAAATGCTGTATAGGATGAAAACATTGTGAAGACTGGAAATGTTGTATAGGATGAAAACATTGTGAAGACTGGAAATGCTGTATAGAATTGAAAACATTGTGAAGACTGGAAATGCTGTATAGAATGAAAACATTGTGAAGACTGGAAATGTTGTATAGGATGAAAACATTGTGAAGACTGGAAATTGCTGTATAGAATGAAACATTGTGAAGACTGGAAATGGCTGTATATAGAATGAAAACATTGTGAAGACTGGAAAATGCTGTATAGAATGAAAACATAGTGAAGACCAGAAATGCAGTATTGAATGAAAACATAGTGAAGACTGGAAAATGCTGTATCGAATGAAAATATAGTGAAGACTGGAAATGCTGTATAGAATGAAAACATAGTGAAGACTGGAAATGCTGTATAGAATGAAAAAAACATAGTGAAGACTGGAAATGCTGTATAGAATGAAAAACATAGTGAAGACTGGAAATGCTGTATAGAATGAAAACATAGTGAAGACTGGAAATGCTGTATAGAATGAAAATGCATAGTGAAGACTGGAAATGCTGTATAGGATGAAAACATAGTGAAAACATGTGAAGACTGGAAATGCTGTATAGAATGAAAAACATAGTGAAGACTGGAAATGCTATAGAATGAAAATGAGATGAAATGCTTTATAGAATGGAAAACATAGTGAAGACTGGAAATGCTGTATAGAATGAAAACATAGTGAAGACTGGAAATGCAGTATAGAATGAAAACATATAGTGAAGACTGGAAATGCTGTATAGAATGAAAACATTGTGAAGACTGGAAATGCTGTATAGAATGAAAATGAAAACATAAGTGAAGACTGGAAATGCTGTATAGAATGAAAAAATAGTGAAGACTGGAAATGCAGTATAGAATGAAAACATTGTGAAGACTGGAAATGCTGTATAGAATGAAAACATAGTGAAGACCAGAAATGCTGTATAGGATGAAAACATAGTGAAGAACAGAAATGCTGTATAGAATGAAAACATAGTGAAGACTGGAAATGCTGTATAGAATGAAAACATTCTGAAGACTGGAAATGTTGTATAGGATGAAAACATTGTGAAGACTGGAAATTCTGGTTAGAATGAAAACATAGTGAAGACTGGAAATGCTGTATAGAATGAAAACATTGTTGAAAAGACTGGAAATGCTGTATAGGATGAAAACATTGTGAAGACTGGAAATGCAGTATAGAATGAAAAACATAGTGAAGACCAGAAATTGCAAGTATTGAATGAAAACATAGTGAAGACTGGAAATGCTGTATCGAATGAAATAATAGTGAAGAAAACTGGGAAAATGCTGTATAGAATGAAAACATAGTGAAGAACTGAAATGCTGTATAGAATGAAAACATAGTGAAGAACTGGAAATGCTGTATAGAATGAAAACATAGTGAAGACTGGAAATGCTGTATAGAATGAAAACATAGTGAAACTGGAAATGCTTGTTCTATAGAATGAAAACATAGTGAAGACTGGAAATGCTGTATAGAATGAAAACATAGTGAAGACTGGAAATGCAGTATAGAATGAAAACATAGTGAAGACTGGAAATGCTGTATAGAATGAAAACATAGTGAAGACTGGAAATGCTGTATAGAATGAAAACATAGTGAAGACTGGAAATGCGTATAGAATGAAAACATAGTGAAGACTGGAAATGCAGTATAGAATGAAAACATAGTGAAGACTGGAAATGCTGGTTATGAATGAAAACATTGTTGAAGACTGGGAAATGCTGTATAGAATGAAAACATAGTGAAGACTGGGAAATGCTGTATAGAATGAAAAAAAAGTGAAGACTGGAAATGCAGTAATAGAATGAAAACATTGTGAAGACTGGAAATGCTGTATAGAATGAAAACATAGTGAAGACCAGAAATGCTGTATAGGAATGAAAACATGTGCAGAAGAAAGAAATGCTGTTATAGAATGAAAAAATAGTGAAGACTGGAAATGCTGTATAGATGAAAACATTCTGAAGACTGGAAATGTTGTATAGGATGAAAACATTGTGAAGACTGGAAATTCTGTATAGAATAGAATGAAAATGCATAGTGAAAGAAAACTGGAAATGCTGTATAGAATTGAAAACATTTGTGAAGACTGGAAATGCTGTATAGAATGAAAACATTGTGAAGACTGGAAATGCAGTATAGAATGAAAACATAGTGAAGACTGGAAATGCTGTATAGAATTGAAAACATAGTGAAGACTGGAAATGCTGTATAGAATGAAACATAGTGAAAGACTGGAAAATGCTGTATAGAATGAAAACATAGTGAAGACTGAAATATGAAAACTGAAGACTGGAAATAGAAATGAAAAACATAGTGAAGACTGGAAATGCTGTATAGAATGAAAACATAGTGAAGACTTGGAAAATGCTGTATAGAATGAAAACATAGTGTGAAGACTGGAAATGCTGGTATAGAATGAAAACATAGTTTGAAGACTGGAAATGCTGTACTAGAATGAAAACATTGTGAAGACTTGGAAAATGCTGTTATAGAATGAAAACATTGGGAAGACTGGAAAGTGAAAACATGTGTATACTGGAATGAAAACATTGTGAAGACTGGAAATGCTGTATAGAATGAAAACATTGTGAAGACTGGAAATGCTGTATAGAATGAAAACATAGTGAAGACTGGAAATGCTGTATAGAATGAAAACATTGTGAAGACTGAAATGCTGTATAGAATGAAAATATATGAAGAACTGGAAATGCTGTATCGTAATGAAAATATAGTGAAGACTGGAAAATGCTGTATAGGAATGAAAAACATTTGTGAAGACTGGAAATGCTGTAGTAGGATTGAAAACATTGTGAAGACTGGAAATGCTGTATAGAATGAAAAACATTGTGAAGACTGAAATGCTGTATAGAATGAAAAAATACTGAAGACTGAAATGCTGTATAGAATGAAAACATAGTGAAGACCAGAAATGCAGTATTGGAATGAAAACATAGTGGAGACTGGAAATGCTGTATCGAATGAAAATATAGAGTGAAGACTGGAAATGCTGTATAGAATGAAAACATAGTGAAGACCAGAAATGCAGTATTTGAATGAAAACATAGTGAAGACTGGAAATGCTGTAATCGAATGAAAATATAGTGAAGACTTGAAATGCTGTATAGAATGAAAACATAGTGAAGACTGGGAAATGCTGTATAGAATGAAAACATTGTGAAGACTGGAAATGTTGTATAGGATGAAAAACATTGTGAAGACTGGAAATGCTGTATAGAATGAAAACATTGTGAAGACTGGAAATGCTGTATAGATTGAAAACATTGTGAAAGACTGGAATGCTGTATAGGATGAAAACATTGTGAAGACTGGAAATGCTGTATAGGATGAAAACATTGTGAAGACTGGAAATGCTGTATAGAATGAAAACATTGTAAAGACTGGAAATGCTGTATAGAATGAAAACATAGAGAAGACTGGAAATTCTGTATAGAATGAAAACATTGTGAAGACTGGAAATGCAGTATAGAATGAAAACATAGTGAAGACTGGAAATGCTGTATAGAATAAAAACATAGTGAAGACTGGAAATGCTGTATAGAATGAAAACAGTGAAGACTGGAAATTCAGTATAGAATGAAAACATAGTGAAGACTGGAAATGCTGTATAGAATGAAAACATTGTGAAGACCAGAAATGCTGTATAGAATGAAAATAGTGAAAACTGAAATACAGCGAAAACTGACAACACAGATTTCAGCATAATAATCATTAATTGATTACTAATTAAGACCATCTGGTCACAGCATTTTGCTAATAAATTCCAGTCTCTCAATGATGAACAAAGTACAATTGTAAGCAAGTATATAAGGTTATTTACCAATGTTTGACTCTTCTTTATGTTTCTCCTTCAACTGTTGTAGTTTATTCTCCAGATCTTCAAGGTCACTATCTGAACTGTTCTCACTGTCCTCAAAATGGGACAGATCACTTGTGTGCACAGAACTAATGTCACTTGACCCGACAGAATCCTGTAAAATTTAAGACACATTTACTATAGATATTTGAAATATAATATACATGCATTTCTTCAATAACATTAATAAAATAGGTAGTTGGAAATTACCATAATTATAAAAAGATACTTTGATGAAAGTTATTATCTTTTACACCATTTTTTGTTGAAGACAAATTCTTTGAAATAAGAATTTAAGTGTCATTTGGTCCTTGATCTAATAGAAACTAAAACAAAGTATGCATTTTAATAGTCAGGATTAAAAGTTTGAAGTAGGCAGGGATTTCCGATTAAAATGTTTGTTTAGAAAAAAAATTGCTATGAAAATCAATCATAAAAAATATTATTCCTACCTCAAGGTCAACTTCCTGGTATATCTTCAATCCCCAGGCAAACCTGTTATTTGCCTCTTCGGGTGCCTTCACCAGTCTGATCCCCAAGCTCACCATCCTAGCTCACCAATAGCTACCATCTGTTCATGCATTGCTTTTCTGAATCTGTTCATTGACAGCTTTCTCTGCCAAAGCTTTTTCTCAGAGTCAACATTCCCTGTAGCATCACTGTTTATACCATTCTTTAGAATCTTCCGGCCAAAAACTGATATCAGATGCTGGTCTCTTTTTCAGAAAACCTGGGTACCATCTGGGAGGACGACGGTTTCCCGGCGGAGCAGGTTCTTCCGAACGGTGTTGGTAGACCAAGGGGAGAGCATTAAGACCTTTGATTCCCCCCTTTATAGGAGATGGTTTAAGTTGCTTGTGCAGAGCTTTGTGATTACTGCACTGCTCACTGGGGGTATCATGAGGCCTCCTGCAGCTGGTGGGGGCACAGTCATTGCTGTACCTGGAGGGGGTATGCCAAAAGTTTGAAAAGGATGGCCTGGGAAAATTGGTGGAAATCCAGCATTTAATGAAGCATTCCAACCCTGTAAACAGAAAAATAAGTATGTCTCCAGCAAAAGTTGTAAAGATGTTTATGACCTGTATTAGACAGTCTCTAGCCTTTTGTTAAATAGAGACGCTACAGGTTTTAAGTCTCTTATTAGTGTAATTTATTAAGAATAATACCTATGAATCATTAAAAAAATAACTCTCAGTCTGGATGGGATTTTACGCTTCATCTAAATAATGGCCACCTTTTAGCTATAATGTTGGATAACAAGTAGGTATATAAGTAAAGCAAAATTCACCATCTGTAAATTATGGCATTGTTTAGTTAATGGCAATAAAAGAAAAACATGTATGTCTTTAGTGAGAGAGTTAGTACCAAAGGTGAAACACATGGTAAACAAGTGTATACGTGTATATTATAAATAAACATAGTCTTACATGCGGTAAAAAAGGAAAATTTTGTTGACTGATCCCTGGAAAAGTTAGTCCAGCTGGGTTGGCACCGCTGTAACCTTGAAGCTGAGGAGGAAATTGGCCTGGTGCTGGTGTGGGTGTTGGTCCAAGCATGCCAGCTGCAGGAGGTGGTCCTGGGTTGTATTGTCCAGGTAACATAGCAGGTGAACTTGTGTTGGCAAACGGACCAGCATTAGTGGCTGTTTTGTAAATAATAAAAAATATAACATTTACATTTACCACTATGTCAAAATGTATAACATTTACATTTACCACTTTATCAAAATGTATAACATTTACCACTATATCAAAATGTATAACATTTACCACTATATCAAAATGTATAACATTTACCACTGTATCAAAATGTATAACATTTACCACTTTATCAAAATGTATAACATTTACCACTATATCAAAATGTATAACATTTACCACTTTATCAAAATGTATAACATTTACCACTTTATCAAAATGTATAACATTTACCACTTTATCTAAATGTAAAACATTTACCACTTTATCAAATTATATAACATTTACAACTTTCTTCATTCTCACACATAATATTTTTTTAACGTGTTTTATGTTGCATCAACACAGTATAGGTCATATGGCAAGTTTCAAGTTTTTTTGGTAGAGAAATATCTCAGGTGCCCTTCCGACCATTTCAAGCACAAATGGGCACCTGCGTAGAACGACTAATGTTTCATAAGCTAGCTGGATAGCTTCCTCATATGAAAGAATCCAAAGTCCCTGTCTGGATTCAAAACCACAGCTGTGAGGGGCAAGTGGTTTGAAGTCAACAACCTTAGCCACTCAGCCAAAGACGCACCCTTCTTATACTCTACTGCATGCATACAAAAATGAATTTCATAACAAGGAAACTTTTAACTGATATTCTAATATTAACCTGCGGAAAACTACTAAATGAAATGTTTTTATTTGTATCCAGCAGTCAATTAATATCCCTGTACTAATTAAATGTAACTGAATGCCACAAAAACTCAATCATAATAACTAAATCTATTTTCATGGAGACAATTAATCTGTTGGATGACACAAAACTATGACTAATGGCTAATGAAAGTAATGTACTAAAGCCAGTTTCTGGCAATATTCATAAAGAGCAGACAATAATCTTGGAGCAGGAATTAAAATTTGCCTTCATTCAAAATTAAACTTGAACCAATACTAGAGTATGTATAGTCTTAGACATGTTGACAATCAAGTAGAAACATATAAGTCAATACACTAAAATAGGATTGAATGCTATAATCTTAGTTTGACAACATTGTGCAATTAACAATTTTTAGCAGGCCTACTTTTCTTTTCTGAGTAGAGTAACATTAATATATATGGACTACCAGTAGCTACATAATAACAAGGGGGTCATGTTAGCCCCTGCCGCCACCCTTCCCCCCCCTCCCCCCGCCGCCACCCTTCCCCCCCTCCCCCGCCACAATATTTCATTGAGATTCATTGCTTCAAATGATTATACTTCTTTAATGCAGACATACATGTAGTTAATTAGGTCCACATTGAGGCAGGGCCAATTATGCCTTAAGAGATTTCAATATGATTTATATATCTTTTAAATAACAAGGTGATGCTACAAAGTACATGCCCACTAAGGACTGGGAACTATAGTTTCTGAGCAGAAAAAGTCTATTTTAGTTCCTGTGACAACTATGCTTCAGCCTGGAACCATTATACTACCGTTACTTAAGGAAAAGGGTAAAGGGCTACTTATGGATCATTTCTGTGAAGTTTGGTCAAAATCTACCATGTGGTTCAGTAGGAGATTTGTTTAAAGTGTAATAGATGATGGAAATACACATGACGGATTACAAGCACCATGCCAACACAAAAGCTCACCTTTGCACTACTGAGCTAATGAGATAAAATGATCCATACTGTTGGCTATCAGTTTCTCTACTTGTAATAGAGTTTGTAAGCGAACAGCATGGATCCTGATCAGACTGCGCGGATGCGCAGGCTGGTCTGGATCCATGCTGGTTGCAAACCCATTATGTTGGTTTTGTCGTGACGCGGCTCAAATATGTGTATGAAATTTAAAGTTACCTGGTGGTGGTGAGTTAAAATTAATATTTAGAAGACTCTGAATGCTGGCAGAATCAGGGGATTTCATCAATTTCTCCTGCTGTTCTTGTTGCTTTCTCTTCAGAGCATTCTTATGTTCAGTAAGACTTATGTTAAGGTGTTCACAAGTCACCTCATCTGTCTTCGGCTTTATAAGCTGCATGATCTTTGGGTTGATTGTTTGCTCCACAATCCTTTCCACTCCTTTGTTTAACATACCAGACCTATAAATAGTTAAAAGAATTATATACATATACTGTATATCAGGTTTTTTTTCGCTAGTATTTAATTTTCGCTACATTTGCGTGCAATTAATATAGCAAAAATTAAATTTGCTAAATTTTCCTTCAATTTAATACCAATATTTTGGAACTTAATTATTTCTTTACATTTGCTACCCAGTTTAGTCATATATATTATTTATTGCCATATCTACAAAACAAAGGTTTTATGCAAGGTAATATTGCATTATCATGTTATTGTCTCTGGCATTTGTTTTCCTCTTGGAAAGCAATGCTTCCTTAAAATACATGTGACTCAGTTCAACATTTTCATGTCCTTTGTTCCACAAATGTTTTATTAGAGGAATCATTGATTTCAATTAGAAACATGACCGATAATTAAATATCTATCCACCAATTCCCTGATTCAATTTTATTAGATCTTTACTGGCATTTGGAGTTTACAATTAATTTGCTATTAATGTCATATAATGTATTTTATAATGATGATTGGTTTCCTGCAATGGCCTTAATAATAGACTTGCAGTGCTTATTTCACTTGTAGGGGATTGGTGGTAGGACCAACAGAGAGGGGAAATTGTGAAGTTGAGGGGAAAAGTTAACACAGAAGAAGAGTTTATTATCTGCTAGATTGTGATACAACACTATTATTATTTCAAACTATACGCAAAAGGTCCCCCTGTTTTAGAATATTGCTTTTTAAACGATGCTGCTTTTTTGTGTTGGGGATTTTTTTACAAATAGAGGGAAAATATATAAATTTTGGAAAGTTAAATTATTAAAACAAATTTTTGCAGAAATAAGCATTAAAGCTAAATAAATTTAGCACTCTCTAAGCATTCAGAAGCAACTTAAATGTACATGTATATAGAGTCAAATTTTACCTGACTGATAGATCATTAGACTTGGATAAATCTATATAAATGAACATATTAACAATGATTGAGAATAGTGATGCATGCCATAAGCACGCCAAAGATTTTTGTAACTTTATAACAAAATATTGACCTGACATTCCCCTTGATGTAAAAAAAATGTGCATGACGTTACTTCAAGGGTGACTACCCTTGCTTAAACCCTATTACCAATTAGATAATGAAGGAAAAGCATTACATTTTGAAAGTCATAAGCCAAAATTACTGAGTAAATGACTCCTAAACTCCCAATAACAGAAGCCCTGCATGGACTTAAACATGTAACAAGTTAATGTAAACAAAAATACTAAGTTAAGCTTACTGATTTATCTGTCTGCGAAGATTCTCTCTCAGTTGATTTTTGTTTAGTGTTGGACTCCATTTTTGTTGGCTAAGAAATCTTGATACATATGATTCTACTCTCTGTTGTAGATTGTGATATGCAGGCTGGAAATAAAAGTTTATTGAATATATCAAATTTATCAACCAAATGTTGGAAACCTTAACCAACTATGGGAGAATAACAGAGTGAGAGTTTTTTTTACTATACATCAGCATACAAATGTGATATATCATCTTTGCAGGAATAATAAATCATATGGCAAAGTCACTGCCAATACCTTCTCAATGCAAATAATAAAAGCTCCAGAAATCCCCACACTATTCTGGCTGTCAGATGTGCTCAGACAGAGTTTTACATAACACAATTTTCTGTGTCAAATACACATCAAAATCTGTTGAGTATGCAAAGAAATTGTACAACTGTGTCTTTGGGGACACAGAGTAATTTTTAATGACTGACTATGTCCAGGTCATTACTATAATGACAATGTACTGCTTTACATCTGAACAGATAAGAGGCAAATGTGTATCAATTTAATAGTAAATATTTGGCTAATATTTGAGAGTCATTTTCCTTAGTTTTAATATAATTGACCAGTCAGCTACAAGTATGTGGTCACATGTTCCCCATTCATAGGCTTTGCCTAATTTTATATTTAAAACTAGAAATGTGTCCATAGGACACGGATGCCCCCACACGCCACTGTTCTGTCAATGTTATGACTCTAGGTCAAATATTTTTTGGACTACATGTGCCACAAGTTGAAAACTAAAAATCAACAAAGGGCCATAATTCTGTTAAATTTGGTCGCAGCAAAAATTCCTTACTTTAAAACCATCTACACATTAAGGTTGTTCATCCCTGGAAGTTTAAGCAAAATCTGCCATTTGGTTTAAGAGGAGTTGCATTCACAAAATTTCTACATAGTATATAGTGAAAAAATAAACAAAGGGCCATAATTCTGTAAAATTTGGTCGCAGCGAAAATTCCTTCCTTTACTACCATCTACACCTTAAGATTGTTCATCCCTGTAAGTTTAAGCAAAATCTGCCACCCGGTTTAAGAGGAGTTGCGTTCACAAAATTTCTACATAGTATATAGTGAAAAAATCAACAAAGGGCCATAATTCTGTAAAATTTGGTCGCATCAAAAATTCCTTCCTTTACTACCATCTACACCTTAAGGTTGTTCATCCCTGTAAGTTTAAGCAAAATCTGCCATCCGGTTTAAGAGGAGTTGCGGTCACAAAATTTCTACATAGTATATAGTGAAAAAATCAACAAAGGGCCATAATTCTGTTAAATTTGGTCGCAGCAAAAATTCCTTCCTTTACTACCATCTACACATTAAGGTTGTTCATTCCTGTAAGTTTAAGCAAAATCTGTCATCCGGTTTAAGAGGAGTTGCGGTCACAAAATTTCTATATAGTATCTAGTAAAAAAATCAACAAAGGGCCATAATTCTGTTAAATTTGGTCACAGCAAAAATTCCTTCCTTTACTACCATCTACATATTAAGGTTGTTCATCCCTGTAAGTTTAAGCAAAATCTGCCATCCGGTTTAAGAGGAGTTGCGTTCACAAGATTTCGGGACGTACGGACGGACGGACTGACGGACGGACGGACGGACAAGTGCAACGCTATATGCACCCACATTGTGGGGGCATAAAAATATTCTCTCATAGTTTATCATTAAAGCATAAAGTTATAAATGGAATTAAATTCAGAATGTCTTGACACAGGATGATACAGCTTGATTGCACACTGATTTATCATCTTTTGTCTTTGACTTTTGTTTTTACAGCTTGATTGGTCAACTGATAAGATTATCTGAATGATCTTAATTATCACTCAAGATCATTCAATCACTTGACCAAGGTGTTAAACAAGTATACTGAATTATCCCCACAGTACAAACAAGGGTTGTCAGTGGTAACATGTGTTGCCTCATGATAGCCAATCGCATATTGCAGCTACTATGAAGCAGGAGACCCAAAAATCATTAACAGGTATAAAGAGGAGAAGTCTGGACAAGCTTTAGAAAATAAAAAATATCATCAAAGACCATCATTAAAAACAATCAGTGATTTTTCTGCTTATATAACAGACTCCAATAAAAGGCCTCTTCCCAAATGCTTGAAATTTCCTTTAAAATCATGCAGTTTTCTCAAAAATCTGAACTTTAACCTGCTTTTTTACTTTCCAAATTAGCAATCTTAGGGATAATTTTCCCAAAATCCTTCCCAATTAAGTGAGAAAAATCACTGGCCATAACTCCAACAAAATTCATTGAACCATAAAAAGCTGATGATATGCACAACATGACTTGGTACTGATCATTAGCTGTAAATTTTGAATGAAATTGCACCAGTAATTTTTAGAGAAGTAGTCCGGACAAGCTTTGTGTATGAGGCAACACACAAGAAAAACCACCTTTTTCTTTAAAGGGCTGTTATGGCCAAAATCGTTCTGCCAAAAATCATTCAACTGGAAAACCTGTGCAATATGCACACAGACTTGAGTTACAGATCAATCCTGTAAAGTTTCATTGAAATTGCATTAGTTGTATAAGCGAAGTCCGGTCAAACTTTAAAAAAAAAAATTATTAAAGGGCCATTACTCAGTCAAAAATCATTAAACCAGAAAATGCTGACGATATGCACAACTGTAGACTTGGTACTGACCACTTCGGTAAACTGGTAAAGTTTGGATGAAATTGCACGTAGTTTATGAAGAGTAGTCCTGACAAGTTTTGTGACAGACGGACAGACAGAGAAGTGTTCCCTATATGTAGCTTATACTTTGTACATGCAACACAAAAAGTAGCTGAAAAGGACGGTGTTTGGACTTTACACCTCCTGGATGTTTCACCCCTAGACGTTTCACCCTCAAAACCCTGGTCTTTTCATCTCCACTTTTTATAATATTATATATAATATAACACATACTTTCAAGCAATTACATTCATGTTATAAAGAAGATACCCTGGGAAAATAATTATAAATATGAGTTCTGAAAGAAGTATCAGCTATAAGTGCCTGCAGGACAGGGCGGACCGTGAGACAGGGCGGACCGTACCAGGGCGGACCGTGACTCGAGACTAGGCGGACCATATTTTGGGACAGGGCGGACCGTCACTCGAGACGAGGCGGACCTTGATTTAAAAAGTATTTATATGTGGGTTTATGTAGTAAAAATATTTAATATTTAATAAGTATTTAATTGTGGATGATTTTGGTATTATTTATAATTCAATCTCAACCTTTCTAGGTAACAATACATACTGTTTATAACATATATATACTGAACCAATAAAGAAACTTTCGCAAAGTATGTGCCAGTTGTTCAATGGTACCACTTAGATGTACACACTTGTAAACATGTAGTAGCTTGTAAAACTCGTTTTGTTTGCAAAAATTACGGTCAACTAATCCCCGTTTAAAAGCCCGATATGTTTATTCAACGTAAAAATCGAGTTTCAAAAGGATTGAAAAACTGTACTAACATATCTACATTCAAACTTGGAGGACGTTTCTTTTTTGTTTCAGTATATTATAGTAGTTTAATACTTTTTTTTTTTCAAGAAATTATTTGTAACTGCCTCGACTTACACAGGTGATAATTGACTAATTATCGGTATATTACAATGTCATTGTTTGTATAAGGCGCTAACGCTGCTAAAATTGATAAACTTTATTAAACAATAAGGCACATAAAAAACATATTTTTTGTTGTACAATACACGAAATAACAATGATAACGAATTACATCACATTAAATTTATTTGCAATACAACACAATAACAAAAATGAAGTGACATATTTAAAGAACAAAACTATTTTATTAACATTTACATAATAAGCACAGACACGTGAAAGAAAAAGAACACTGAAATAGAGTTTACTAAACAATAAGATACATCAAAGAACTTTTAAAACTTACTGTATTTTATATTTCTACTTTTATATTTACATTGAAATATTAATACAAAGAACAAAAACATCAATAATTTAATACGGGGAAGTCAAAGACCGGGCCCGCGAAGCGGGTCCGGGCTTTGGCTTGCCCGGCTATAGACTACACGTGTATATTTAAAAGAAAATCAAATAAAAAACATTTCAAAAATGTATAGAATTCTATACCTATCAATGAAATTTTCAGTGTCAGTTCTACTCGGGCGCTGCCATTTACAATGTAACTCAATGATAAAAGGCGTGGTATTCCGATAACGGAACAAATCTCAACTTTTCGGATAAATAATAAACGTCGAGTGTTCCGAGTGAAAACGGAAGCGGTGCATGTAATACCGAATGACAATTTTAAAACGGAAAGAATGAAAGGAATTTTTTAACGACTTCCCCGTTCATAGGCTTTGCCTAATTTCATATTATTTTTTATTACATTAGTCCACATATAAGTACTTTTTTAAATCACGGTCCGCCTCGTCTCGAGTGACGGTCCGCCCTGTCCCAAAATATGGTCCGCCTAGTCTTTGGTCACGGTCCGCCCTGGTACGGTCCGCCCTGTCTCACGGTCCGCCCTGTCCGTAATTCCTATAAGTCTACATGTATATATCATTTCATTTTTTTTGTTATCCAAAAATTAAATACCATAAAAAAGTTGATTAATTAAAATATGTTTTTATATAACAGATAAGAAAAATTAGAAGTGTGAAACAATTTTGAATAAAGCATTATAAACACTGGTTCATTAATTACTAAATTAGCACCTTTAGAAGTGTGTACAAATGTAACTTGTAGTTCTTATTAGTTTTTATAAAATAGGAAATAATATGATGAAAATAACAGTGTTTATTTTAAAGACCAAAGGTGAAACGTCCAGGAGGTGTAAAGACTAAAGGTGAAACGTCCAGGAGGTGTAAAGTCCTGAAATCAAAAGGACAAGGCAAAAAGTCTAGGAGGTGGAAAGACCAAGGCCGAAACGTCCAGATACCATAGGAAGCACCTAATTTCATAATACTGACTCTATTATTGTCAAAGGATTATTCTAAAAAAGCATAAACAACAAAAACTCTCGACTGTGTCATTGTCAAATTATAGAATTGGCAATTGCATCTATTTCAAAATATTTTACAGATCGCGAAAACTAATTATAAATATCCACACCTTTGTGTCAGCCTCTGCAATAAATTCTTTTCTGAACTGATCAAAACATCCCTTTGACTTTAATGTGTGAATAATCTTTTCCACTAATTCTGGGTCTGCTTTCTCTTCTTCCGAAGACCCAGCAGTCATTTTTGATTTTTTGAGAAAAAAATATTACGCTCCGCGTCGCCGGGCGCTTTGTTTTCTGGTACCTTGTTTTCTCCCAGTGCTTCCCTTTTCGCGAAAAATCTACTGTACAGTAGCTCCGTTTCGGGTTTAAATAATTGATAAATTCCGCAAGATGTAATAAAATCTAGGTTTACTTTGTAGATCCAGGGAATTCTGGAAAATGTTTAAACATAATAAAACAAGTAAATCTGGGGAAAATATATCTAATCAAGAATTTAATGACTACTTTAAAAATCTTATGGGTGGGGATGATCAGTGTGATGATGAAGAATTTGTACGGAATTTGAGGGATTTTGATACCTATCTATCTATCTCTGGATACTGCCAACCCCTCTTACGAGTGTTAAAGGCAGGAATTTAGTGCACGTCGGATTGTTAGTAAAAGGTGAAGAGAAAAGCTAAAAAGAAAAGTCCAAACATTGACATGCTTGGAAGGTGAGACTGAAAATGTATTCTAGTCATGGTTAAAATGTTAATAGTGAAACAAGATGATAAGAGATAAAATAGTTTAAAAACACTGGGAGTAAGACTAGTACTGCAAACCCACCACTGCCTGTTTGAACTGACTCAGGTTGGGCAGGGTGGCAATGTTACTAGGAAGTTTATTCCATAGTATAATGCTATGAGGGAAGAAAGAGTACTTATGGTAGTCGGAGGATACCTGTATTTGACGTAGGGATAAGGGATGCATATGTCTGGTTAATCTATGTGGGGTTTGAACATAAGTTGGGAGATTAATTGCAACTAGGTTATGGTATATCTTATAAAACATTATCAGTCTACAGTCCAGTCTGCGATGTTCAAGGGATCGCCAGCCCAGTTCCTCCTGCATGGCTGTGACACTAGAGTGAGGGGAGTAATCCCTTTTAACCCATCTTATTGCACGTCTCTGGATCATCTCAACTTTGTCAATATTGGTTTTAGTATAAGGAGACCAAATAGATGAGGCATATTCAACCTGTGGGCGGACCAGGGACTTGTATGCTAGTTCTTTTACTTTCTCATTTTTAGTGATGACATTTCTTTTAATAAAGCCAAGGGATCTGTTTGCATTGGAAGTTATTCGAGATATATGTGTATTAAATTTAAGGTCAGCAGATAGATACCGATTTAAATCGACAAGGTAATAATGAGTTGTTGGACTTGCCAATATCTGATGACGAAATTTTAAAAGCAATAAAGAAGTTAGGGTCAAATAAATCACCTTCAATTGATAATATTTTATATGAGTATTTTAAGGTAGCTGCCCCTCTTTTAGTTAATCCTCTGAATTTATTTTTTAATCAAATTTTAAATTCTGGCAAGTTCCCTCGTGCTTGGTCCACTGGAGTAATTATACCTATATATAAAAAAGGGAACCAGTCTGATCCAAATAACTATAGGGGCATCGCTATAACCAGTTGTTTTGCAAAACTATTTACTGTTTTACTTAAGGAAGTGGCTAGCCGTACGGGCCCGTACGGCTAGCCAAAAGTTCTAGCCGTACGTGAGTCACGTACGACTAGCCAGGACACACTGTATTGGCTAGCCGTACGGCACTTTTCAAGAATATATGGAAGGCGAAAGTGCATATGTTAATTATGACTTGAAGCGAGGATTTTAGTCAAGAATGTTTACTTTTTAGAGATTAATCGACGTGTTGGCTACAATAAAGAATGTACTTTGTCATCTCAAGACGTCGAGAAAAAATAGCGTTTGGTTGCATCTAAATAACATCAATTGAAATAGTTTACAAAATTTTGATAATAATCCTTTTTTGTTTCATTAAGTTTAATTTCTAAATTGAAAAAAAACAACAACAACAAACAAAAAAAAAAACGAAACTAATTGTTGTTGGGCTCTGATAATTGCGTCAATTACCGACGGTATAGAAGTTTGTCCACCGTCCATCATTAAGGAAAGTTTGCATTATTAAATTATTTTTCCTTTTCAACGTTTTTTTTTACTTTCTTTTTATATATTTATTTATTTCCCTCCGACAGGGTCTTTCAAATAGATTCTATTTGAACTGGAACATATAGTACATCCCAGATTTGAAAGACCCTGCCTCCGATCATTATTAATTCGATCCGTGTGCTTAATTAACAGATTTAACAATTCATCTTTCAAACAAATCATTAGCATGAAAATTTCTAACAAATCATTAGCATGAAAATTAAGGACGTTATAACATGCAACTTCTTTGACACTTTATCTAGATTATATAACGCTTACTCGTATTTTTTTTTTTTCAAAATTGCGGAGCATCTTTATTAAAGTGAACACACTAGGACAAATGCGGAGATTTGATTAAAATCGTCGTTTAAGGACACAAAATAACATATGCATTTTCGACTTCCATATAATTTTGAAAAGTGCCGTACGGCTAGCCAATACAGTGTGTCCAGGCTAGTCGTACGTGACTCACGTACGGCTAGAACTTTTGGCTAGCCGTACGGGCCCGTACGGCTAGCCACTTCCTTTACTTAATGAAAGATTAAAAGCATGGGTAGAAATGAACAACGTTTTAACTGATGCCCAATTTGGCTTCAGGAATAAATATAGTACTGTAGATCCAGTTTTTATATTAAACGCATTAATTCAAAAGCAACTTCAGAACAAAAATAAACTGTACTGTTGTTTTGTAGATTATAAAAAAGCTTATGACTCTATCGAGAGAAGTAGGCTATGGTTTAAATTTATAAAACAAGGAATAGATGGTAAATTTCTGTCGGTATTAAGATCAATGTACAGCGAAGTGAAACTTTGTATAAAACATTTAGGGAGCCTATCTGACTTTTTCAATAGTAATTTAGGTTTGTTCCAAGGAGAAATAACTTCGCCGATTTGCTTCTCTTTATTTTTAAATGATATAGAAATGCAATTACAGGAAAATATTGACGCTGGAATAAATATTGATCAAATTGCGATATATTTGCTCCTATTCGCTGATGACGCGGTAATCGTCTCTGAAACAAGTACTGGGTTACAGAAATCACTAGATAGTTTATATTCTTATTGTTGTAAATGGAACCTTACAGTTAACATAGAAAAAACCAAAGTTGTAGTGTTTAGGAAAGGGGGGAAGTTAAGAAGGAACGACAAATGGTATTATAATAATCATGAAATTGAAATAGTCAAGTCTTTTAATTACCTAGGGGTTGTATTCTCCAGTGGAGGGTCTTTTATGCAAGCAGCAAACACATTAGCCGGGAAAGGGTTGCGATCTCTACATTCTTTGTGGGCTATTGTTCGTAGTATGAAAGTTCCAATAAATATATTGTTTAATCTTTTTGACTCGTATGTACTCTCTGTTTTAAATTATGGCGCAGAGGTATGGGGTTATATAAATCCAGAGGTTGTAGAAAGAGTACATAAGAAATTTTGTAAATGGATACTAAATGTTAAGCAATCTACACATACTCTAGCTCTCTATAGTGAGTTAGGTAGATTTCCACTCTATATAGAAAGACATGTTAAAATGGTTAAATATTTTCTGATGATTAATACCGTCAAGTCTGAAAATTGCATACTTAAGGCGGTTTTACAAGATCAAATCAAAAGTCTAGAGCTAAACGAATCAATAAAAAATTGGGTCTCATATATACACGATATCCTTCAGTCTTCTGGTCTAAGTGAAGTCTGGTTATATCCTGAATCCGTTAAAATAAATGTATTTGTTCCAGTCTTACGTTGTAGGCTTAGAGATATATACATAAGTAATTGGAGAACGGGGTTGCAGATGTCAAGTTCCTTAAATATTTTCCGGGAGATAAAAGATACGTTTGAGCAGTCAAATTATATCAGACTATTAGAAAATACAAAATTTAGAAACGCACTGGCTAAATTACGTCTCTCTTCTCATAAACTTAACATTGAAGTCGGCCGACACTACAATATTCCGCGCGATGAACGAAAATGTACACTATGTAATTTAAACGACCTAGAGGACGAATTTCACTTTGTTTTAAAATGTACAGCTTATGTCGATTTAAGAAGGCTCTATATACCCAGGTATTATTATACCCACACAAATATAATTAAGTATATATCATTAATGCAAAGTAGTAATAAGAAGATCATAAAAAATTTGGCTCTATATTGTTTTAAAGCTTTCAAATTAAGGGATTCACTATTGTAATAATATAAATTTCGTTCTCAATCTGAAATCATTCCTTTTTTTTTTGTTAATTTTTTTTCCATGTAACTTTTGAGTATATATAAATATATTTTTTCCTTGTTACATTCTCACGATATATGTGTTTAAGGAAATAATAATTCATGTATTATATGTAAAATCTTCCATGTCATACCAATATATATATGTTCTCTTTTTCATTGTTAACGACGATGGGCTTGTAATGCTTAAGTCAAATAAAATATTTGTTCTGTTGTTCTGTTGTTGTTGTTGTTCTATTGATTTGATTTAATCATATTTTATTGCTTGAAACATGTACATGTAACATAGAGATTACATTAATACTAAACAGAATACAATAAATACGAATAAGGAAACATGTATGTTAACAGTTTGAAGCAAATGGGTTGGGCCACAAGTTTTACCAACATTAATGAAGGCCCTTCCCAGGCAAGTTTAGATAACAAAATGTTCATTATAAAGATACAAAACTTGTTTACGTAATTAATGTGTTAGGCGAAGAAACAAGAAAATATATGTTTTTTTGCGCATCATCAGAGTAATATTTACAGTTTGCTTCTATATATATCTATATTGATATAAAAGTATTTAGATGACAATATTACGAGAAAAAAAAACAACAACAACAAAAGAAAATTGATATGAGGTTTAAATATCCAGTCCTACGCATAAACCCAAGATTTCCAGTTTCCCCCCAAAATTTGCTATCTCTGGCCAGTGATGAGCATTTAATAATAATTACATGGCTTGTCACAGTATCACTGATAGCAGCACCCTAGAATGTTTTATGATCCTATCATGTTTCAAGAATGTATTAAGCTGTAGGATATAGAGAACATTTCAGATATAAGGAAAACGAAGATCTTCATAGGTACATTCAATTTTTAATAAGAGTTAAAGACTAAAAAGACTGGATTACATAAAAAAAGGTTTTTAATCACTTACAGCTCAAAATCACAGGGACTCAGTTCCGTGTTGGGAAAGTGCAGGGTAAAAATTAATTTTAGAGAAAAAAAATTATAAGTATTTTTTTCTAAAACTACCCCAACACTGTGCCGAGTCCCTGCATAATAAAAATACTAATGTAAATTACTTTCATTCAATTTAGTAGAAAAAAAATATCTGAATGTGAAAAAAAATTGTAAAAAAGGTAGCAAAATGTAAACAAAGTAGTATTTTGACTTCCATACAAAATACTAAATCACTTTTACTATACCAATTGCAAAAAAGCAGAAAATAGTAAAAAATTGATGACCTTTAAATTTATAGTAAAGTTATAAGTTCAAAGAGAAAATATCTCTTGAAATAAAGATGCTAGAGTTATGAACCTTGTCATGCATGATGTAAGTAATGACAAAGAACAATTATTTTAAGTCTAGAGTAGATATCATTTCTAATAACAAAGATTATACTTAGAAATATATGAATTTTCACTAAATCCCAAGTTCAAAAATGAAATGGAGATAGTTCTAGAAATACAGCTAGATGCACCTGATATAAGTGTTAAGAAACATATTTTGAAGTGCAAAAATATCAATATACAAAAATAATATATAAACAAGAGCTGTCACAGAACGTGACAAATGCCTCAAAGGATTCTAGTTATAAACCACCATATGTTAAGTATGGTGGTAAAAATTGACATAGTTCGAACCCCATCAGTGACCTTTAAGTTAGACAAAGAAACCTAGGTTAGGTTCACAACACATTGTCCAGCTATGGTGACTTTATTTTATTTTTTTTTAAATTGAAACTTTCATGTATGGAAGTTACAGAGCGGACACAATAACCACCATTTATATGTATATAACATAAATATTGAAAAAGTTTAAACCCCAGCAGTGACCTTGAACTAAGGCGTAGGAACACGAGTCTTAAGCGCAACACATCATACATTTATGATAATTTCATATGCGAAATAAAAAATATAATCCTTTTATTCATATTAGTTTTAGACCATCTCTGCCTATATGTATATTAACATCAAAATTGACGAAGTTTGAACCCCCACAGTGACCTTGACCTTAGTTGTAGAAACCTGAGTCTTGTTCGTGGCACACGATATATCTATGGTTATTGAATATGTGAAAGAAAAATGCATACTGAAGTTTCAGAGCTGACATGACCACCACCTTCTATATATATATAACATAAAAAATGGTAAAGTTTGAACCCCCACAGTGACCTTGACCTTAGTCGTAGGAATCCGAGTCTTTTTCGCGACTCACCATACATCTATGGTTATTTCATATATGAAAGAAATATTAAAATACTTTCATGCCTACTGAAGTTTCAGAGCGGACACGACCTCCACTGTCTATATGTATAAAGCCTGACGGACTGACAGACAGACAGACGGTCGGTTCGATTTTAATATGCCACCCTTCAGGGGCATAAAAACATCGAAGTTCAAAGGGGAAATAATTCTGGAAATATTCATGCTAGAGTTATGAATCTTGCCACGCATGTATAAGGAACATATATTTTTAAGTTAGAAGTAGATACCTTAAGAAATAAAGAAGTAAGTAGAAAGGTAACAGTTTTTTAAGAAAAAAAAAATGACTTCATGGGGAGATAATTCTGGAAAAATATTGGTGCTAGAGTTAACAACATTGTCACATATTTATGATGTAGTTGATGGTAAGGAACACATATTTGAAGTTTAAGTCAATCCCTTATTATGAAATAGAAAGAGAAAAAATAACATTATTTTATGGAAAATTATATGTTCAAGGAGATATAGTTCTTGAAAAATACTGTTTTTTTTAGTTTAACACCTTATCACATGATGTGTATGATCATAAGGAATACATGTGTACATATAAGGAAAATATTTTATGACCCTTCGGGGCGGGGCTAATTTTTACCCCAGGGCTTTGATCTGAACAAACTTGATAGATACTCAGTATAAGATGCCAAATATCTAAGCTCTAGCTCTTTGGATTTTTTAAAAGAACATTTTATAAGTTGTTTTTTTTTGGTTGCTATGGCAACCAAAGTTCTGCATGGAATTTTATTCTTTGAACATCTTTGGTAGAGCCTTATGCAAGGAACACTCCTGCAAAGTTTCAACAAATTTGGCTAAGTGGTTTAGGAGTAGAAGTTGTTTGAAGAAATTTTTGACGCATTGACATTGTCCTCAGATGAGATACTAATAAAAAAGTTAGAGATAAAATGTTTACTGCATATAAGCATTAATTTAAAGTATGTACGCTGGCGCCAGCTAACAAGCCGAGATGAGTAGGACAGCTCTCCATATATTTAATATAGTTGAGCTAATAATAAAAATATCACTTACCTGGTCACTTAGTTAAGAGTCTTGCTCTAAAATTGCAGTAAATACAATGTTTTTGTTTTCTTTTTGTTTTTTAGCGGGTTTTTTTCGGGGTGGGGGCAGTTCACTCAGTAACATGAGTAACACTGAACAGTGACACTTTACTATGGAAGTTTATTATTTAAGAAGATGATTATCACTTATAAAGGTATATCCTAACATATAATTCATTTAGTAGCTAAAATTTATCTTGTGATATTAAGTATAATATTTACAAATAATTCAAATAATTGCTAAAAAGTTTCACAATTCACTTGGGCCGCAGAGACCCAGAGAAAAAAAACATCGATAAAGGTAAGTGTATCTTCAGAAATTTGATCCTTCAACGTTAGGGCCATAAGATAAGAATACAGAGGGCCAATTAATGATGACAAGACTCTCAACTCAGTGGACGTGTTAATGGGAGATATACAGTTAATAGTGATTTACTAGCTGATAAGCCCTTACTGAGATTCAGCAGGCTGGGAGGGTTTATGCGTAGGACTGTATCATGAAATAGAAAAAAAAATACACATTCTAAAAACATCCAAACTTCTGTTCACCTTTCCTCTGAAAAAAAATAAAACAGGTTTCGCCTCCATTTCCGTTACTGGACCAGCATTAAAAATAGAAACACGGAGTTATATTTAATTATCATTAAGATATATTAAGTTCTAAAACGATTCGTATTCTTTAAATATTTTTGAACATGCCCAAAAATAATGTCATTATCTTCAGGCGACAAGTTATCAATTCCAAACAGCAGTTTCTTTACACTTAAAGGATGATATGGGCGGGTATTAATGAATAATTGATGGCGCTGTTGATGAAATAACGGACATTTGAAAAAATAGTGTTCTGCATCCTCTATGGTATATCCACAGTCACAGTTTTGATTATCACGTAAGTGGTTGTAAAATAAGTCGGAGTTTAGGTTACTACATTTATTACGTATTCTTGCATGATGGACCTGTGAAAATCTTTCACCAGAAATGAAGAATGGGGAACTATTGGGGGTTTAAATTTTTCTTTTAGATTACGTTTAAAAGCTGATAATGAGTCTACAGTACGAGAATGAGTGTCCAAATTGTTCCAAAGTTTGATAGATGAAGGTATTGTAGATTTAGCATAGATTTCAAGCCGGCGTGCCATAGTAGCATAGTCAGAATTGTTTCTCAAATTGTATGTATTTACTTCTAAAACGGTATTTGGAAAAAGTTCAGACAGATAACAGGGTAATTCTCCACGGCTATATTTATATACCAAAATTAATTTCTGCATGTTTCTTCTGTCTGATAATGAAACCCACCCTATTTCTTTTAGTAAACGTTCTATTGATACAGATCTTGTTAAGCCAGTTACAATTCGTGCAGCGTCATACTGAATTTTGTCTAAAAGATCTTTTTCATAAACTGTGCAGCTATCCAAAACAGTCGATGCATATTCAATAATTGGTCTAAGATAAGATATATATATTTGATTCAAAGTTTTCCGTTTAAGCTTAAACTTTAACATACGCATAGATCCTAAAACTTTTGTGGCGGAAGATGCTATATTTGTAATATGTTCATGCCATGAACCATCTTTACTAAATGTAATACCCAAGTGTTTATGGTTGTCAACAAACGTTAAGCGTGTATTATCAAAGAAAAGTGTTGGTACGTTCACGTTTTGTCTATTAAGAGAGAGAAATAAATACTTCTGTTTTAGTCGGATTAAATTTAACAAGTCATTGTTTTGCCCATTTTGATAATATATTTAGGTCGTCATTTAATGTTGATTCGATATGATTAATATTATTGGAACTAACTGATAATGAACTATCGTCGGCAAATAAACGTGTTACACTAGACAGAGAATCTGCAATGTCGTTCACGTAAATAAGAAAAAGTAGAGGTCCAAGTACTGAGCCCTGTGGCACGCCGGCATTAATAGTTCTTTCCTCAGAAAAGTAGATCAAACGAATACTTTTTGTTTTCGACTTATTAAGTAACTAGACATCCATTTAAGAATATTGTCTGTAATTCCATATTGTTTTAATTTGAAAATCAAACCCTTATGCCATACACGATCAAAGGCTTTACTAATATCACAAAAAAACGATGCAAGTCGATTTCTTGTCATCAAACGCTTTGCAAATTTGATTGTAAATGTCAATTAATTGATACACTGATGAATGTCCAGGTAGGAAACCTGACTGATTTTAGATTATTTTTTCATGAAAATAGTTATAGATATACTTAAACATAATTCGTTTCCATAACTTTACCTATACAACTAATAAGTGAAACTGGTCGATAATTTGACGGCATTGAGCTATCACCCTTTTTAAATAGGGCATAACATTTGCAGTTTTCCAGCTATCTGGGTACATATTAAGATTGACAGACATGTTGAGTAATATTTTTAGGGGTTCACAAATAGTAAAACGAGTCTCCTTTAACATACGATGGCTTATTTCATCAGGTCCACTTGCCTTAATTATTAATAATAAGATTTGAAAGAACGTCAATAATATCTTGATTGGTAATGCTGAAACTATCGAGCTGTTTATTCGTCTTATATACTAGCGGTGGTAAAAAGAGTCATCAATAGTTGAAATAGATACGAAAAAATCATTAAGTGTATCGGCCTTGTCTTTATCAGAAAAGGCTAGGGAATTATCATCTTTTATTAATGGGGGCATACATTTACAATTTGGGGAATTTTCTTTGACTAATAATTTAACCAGTTTCCAATATTGACGAAGATTCGTTGAACTACAATCACTCAAAGTAAATTCGATATTATTAAAGAACTCTTCTTTAGCATGCTTTATCATGTTATTAACCTTATTTCTTAAAGTTTTATATCCGACCCAGTCTTCGTATTTTCTGGTAGAAATAGCTTTTCGTTTTTGTTTATTTCGTCTTTTAGTGGTTTTCCTAATTTCAGAATTGTACCAAGGTTTATCTTTTGGACGGATAGTTGCCATAGTGGTAGGAATACACGTTTTTGCCAAATTTAAAAACTTATCTGTAAATTGTTTTGTTGCAGTATTAATATCAGTGAGTGTCAGAAATGACCAGTCAGTGTTTTGAATCTTTTCATTAAGTTGTTCGAAATTTGCTCTTTTATAGTTCCAGACTCGTCTTTTAAAAGGATCATTAATTTGATTTCTTGTTCTAATATAGGCAAATGTTCCAAAATGGTCACTGATTAACTTGTCTGTAATATAAACACCCGAGAATAAACATTCTAAAGAAGACGACATTCCAATAGGATCTAATAGAGTTTGCGAGTAAGGAGTAATTCTAGTGGCTTCAGTTATAACATTTTCCATATTATTTAAAAGAAGTATATTACGCAATTTGTTATTGTTTGAATTGTGTTGGCCCTCATTTAAGTCGCCAACTGAAATAATATTATTACAAGTTTCTAGTGCAGTGTCCATACTAATATTAATCCTATCCCAAATTTCAACGCTTGCGTTAGGTGGCCTGTATAAATTACAGAGTAAATACGTTTTAAATTCCGTTTTAATTTCCAGCCAAATAGATTCAGGTAAAATAACTTCTAATTCTAAAATTCTTTTTGAGTAAATGCCAGAGGACACGTAAATTAAAAGACCACCAGAATGAGCGGTATTATCTTTGCGATACATCTTATCGAAACCATCTAGATGTAAGGAGTCATTTGGAATATCAAATGACAATTTACTTTCTGTAAAACAGATAATATCATAATCAAGAAAATTTGTCTTAATATAATCAAACTTATTTCTTATGCTACGGATATTTTGATGAAAAACAGATAAACACGAATCAAATGTATTTGGTCCCGGATTTTTCTCTACATCGCCGGATAAAATTAACAATATTTCAACTATTAATAAGAAGTATGAAAGAAATAGTACGTCAGTAACTTCTGAAAATATTCCAATAGTATTGTTATTATAAACACTACACACTACTAATGCAATTGCTAGCGAGAAATAATAATCAACAATACCGTAATACAAAAACATCAAAAGCGTATGATAAATTTTCGACATCGAACCTATACCTTTAATAAACAAGCCAGCCATTATTTGAGTAACTTTAAATTCACTCCTATATTTAATACGTATGTGCTGTCTTCGAACATTAAAGAGTCCAATGGTCGATCTGTAGGATATTAAATCATTACCTATAAGGATACATAATAATGGTTATACAAATACAGATCGACCAGTGGACGAGAGTTACGAAACCAGAAGGAGAATGGTGACGAAAAGCGTAATCACAAAAAGACGGAAAGGTGAACAAAGTACTCAAATGATAGAAAAAAAAAGATACATAACTACAATAAAATATTGCAAAATTCGAAATACAAAAATATAATGCCTTCTGAGCTAAGCTAAATCTGGTACATTTTAATAATGCGACATCTTACATGAAACTATTATATATAATTAGATTTATAATTAAATTAGCCTGAGAACTATATCAAAAAATATAAGAATTGAAATTAATATAATAAATTTGTTAGTGATAAAGCTGTAATCTACTAATAATATATTGACAACAAATGCCATGTAGATTCAATCTAATATAAATTTCAAACAACATAAAAGTATATAAAAATCCATTAGATTACACTTCATCAATAAACAGTCACATGAATAAAATGATTAAATAGACTATCAGTTATAAAAGAATGACAAAAGTTTTGACAAAATAGTTTGCAGGTAAATGGGTACTATGACAAACTGGTGTGAAGACAGACTGGTACTACGACAAACTTGTGTGAAGACGGACAGGTACTACGACAAACTGGTGTGAAGACGGACAGGTACTACGACAAACTGGTGTGAAGACAGACAGGTACTACGACAAACTAGTGTGAAGACGGACACGTACTACGACAAACTGGTGTGTAGATAAACAGGTACTGAGACACACTGGTGTACAGACAGACACGTACTAGGACAAACTGGTGTGCAGACAGAAAGGTACTACGAAAAACTGGTGTGCAGACAGACAGGTATTAAGACAAAACTGGTGTGCAGACAGACATGTACTAAGACAAACTGGTTGCAGACAGACAGGCTCTACGACAGTCAGACAGGTACAATGATAAAACTGGTGTGAAGCATCACACTTTTTGTCTGGACATGCATATAAGTATGTACTGATTGCGATCAAAAGTGTACGGACAGACGCACATATGAACATACATATAAACATGTGTACAGGTGAGTACATGTGCTAATAATCAGACACAAACAAGTGCATGAACAAACTGGTGTACATACGGACGGTTGGGAAATCATGTAAGAGCACTTCAACATCTAAATTATCATTAATTTTGGTTTATTACAAAGTTTTATACAACTGAAGACAGACAACCAATGAATTACCAAAAGAATCGTAATGCATTAATTGTCTCCCTTGTTCTACTTAAAAAATATCACGAAATATTCGTACAGGATCATACAAATTAATGGGAGATTTCTACAAAAATGCAATTGCAGGTTTTGCAGCGGTATTAAAAATATGGATATATTTGTGCGCAACTAGTGCTGATCTTATAATAATGACAACTGGAATAAAATAAAATTTGGTGTTAAAAAGAAAAAAAAAGCAACTATATATAAATCTACTCCAATCGCTGTCGTAAACAACTACATAACGTGATATATCAACTGGTTTCAGAAGAAATCACCTTAGATTTATATAAAAAATAAATAAAATGTGACTATTATGTATTAAAGAAAGAGTAAGCACTTAGTATTTTACTATAAGTATGAAAATGGAATTTGTGTAATAAAACTAAACCTTGATAATGGATTATATAACAAAAAAGTTCGTCTGCTAAATGAAAAGTGTACACATAGTACAGGTAAGTGCAATGTTTAATATAAAGTAGTGTTTATTCAACCATGCCTATATTAAGCCGCTGTGTAAAGACATATAGCACATCACAAATAGTAAATAAACAACACTTTTTGACAGCTGTCAAATTGAATCTAATTAGCAATGGGCTGCGGACCATTGTCTCTGATCTCCTGGATCGCATCCATGTGCATTATCACTAATTGTAGATCTATTTAAATCAGGAAACTGTTTTAACTGTTGAATATGTGTGCATTTAGATTTGCGATTTATTTTATAATGATAAACATATTCATATTCATTTTAAAATTCGAGTTTCCACAATTAACATCAAAACAAAATCAAACTTTATTTCACAATCTATCTTTAATTAAAATGTATTTTTTGTACATATAATCATCGATCGGATTATAATATTTCATATACAAAATGTTTCGAAGTTTTTTTTAATTGCATAAATAAACTACAGGGAAACATAGAGTATACATGTATTTATATTTGTAAAGTAAAGTCAGTGGAAAGACATAATTATATATCTACATGGTTACATGTTATTTCGACGATGTTGAAGTCTTAACCAAAATGCCATTAATTGTTTCTTAAACGTTTTTTTTTTCATATCATTTGGTGGTCACTTGTAATTTGGCTATGGGCATGGGGATAAAACTTGGTGGTCACTTGTTATTTGGTATGTGGGCATGGGGATAAAACTTGGTGGTCACTTGTTATTTGGCATGTGGGCATGGGGATAAAACTTGGTGGTCACTTGTTATTTGGCATGGGGATGAAACTTGGTGGTCACTTGTTATTTGGCAATGGGGCATGGTGATAAAACTTGGTGGTCACTTGTTATGTGGCATGGGGGCATTGGGATAAAACTTGGTGGTCACTTGTTATTTGGCATGGGGCATGGGGATAAAACTTGGTGGTCATTTGTTATTTGGCATGGGGGCATGGGGATAAAACTTGGTGGTCACTTGTTATTATTCAAGTACTTGTATACTTCACATATTGCGTAATGTCAATGCACATTTGGTAAAGTTAACAAAAAATGGCGATTATTTATAGCGGGTATACTTATTATTTTTTATTATTTAATATCGCCAACTTCAATATTGTTTAACGTCTGTAACATTAACTTCGATGTTTTTATTTAAATCAATTAACTTTTGTATGATAATGGGGTCTCATGTTTACATGTTTTGCTATTGATGGTGCTATAAGATATTTCTCCCATTTTACTGACAGTAGTTGTAGCCACTGTCGGATATTGACTGTTTTAAAGTGCTTGCTTTGCTCAATA
The DNA here is from genome assembly GCF_026571515.1 of Ruditapes philippinarum. Taxonomy (NCBI): domain Eukaryota; kingdom Metazoa; phylum Mollusca; class Bivalvia; order Venerida; family Veneridae; genus Ruditapes; species Ruditapes philippinarum. Next base: position 8,640 of record NW_026857097.1, on the reverse strand, counting down.
GGTACAGTGTCGGATTTGTAATCCATGGATCACTGGTTCTATGAGTATATAGATTCGAATCTGCTTGAAAGACATTGTTTAATTTAATTATCGTAAAAACAACAACAACATTTTTTTGAACTGAAAGAACAATTAACATCAAAACAAAATCAAACTTTATTTCACAATCTATCTTTTATTAAAATGTATTTTTTGTACATATAATCATCGATCGGATTATAATATTTCATATACAAAATGTTTTGAAGTTTTTTTTTAATTGCATAGATCTAAATGAGCACTGCATCCTGTCTTCCCCAATCCTGTGCTTTAAATTAAAACCGCCAGAACATTTCCACCGTGCTGCCGTGTTCGTCAACGTCCAATATGCCATCGTTAGTATCTCCATCTGAAAGTACATATTAATAATTTCTTTTAAAAAAACATTAAACTGTAGCTTCACATTCAACAAATGAAGGAAGCGCGTATTAAAAGCATGGGTAGAAATGAACAACGTTTTAACTGATGCCCAATTTGGCTTCAGGAATAAATATAGTACTGTAGATCCAGTTTTTATATTAAACGCATTAATTCAAAAGCAACTTCAGAACAAAAATAAACTGTACTGTTGTTTTGTAGATTATAAAAAAGCTTATGACTCTATCGAGAGAAGTAGGCTATGGTTTAAATTTATAAAACTAGGAATAGATGGTAAATTTCTGTCGGTATTAAGATCAATGTACAGCGAAGTGAAACTTTGTATAAAACATTTAGGGAGCCTATCTGACTTTTTCAATAGTAATTTAGGTTTGTTCCAAGGAGAAATAACTTCGCCGATTTGCTTCTCTTTATTTTTAAATGATATAGAAATGCAATTACAGGAAAATATTGACGCTGGAATAAATATTGATCAAATTGCGATATATTTGCTCCTATTCGCTGATGACGCGGTAATCGTCTCTGAAACAAGTACTGGGTTACAGAAATCACTAGATAGTTTATATTCTTATTGTTGTAAATGGAACCTTACAGTTAACATAGAAAAAACCAAAGTTGTAGTGTTTAGGAAAGGGGGGAAGTTAAGAAGGAACGACAAATGGTATTATAATAATCATGAAATTGAAATAGTCAAGTCTTTTAATTACCTAGGGGTTGTATTCTCCAGTGGAGGGTCTTTTATGCAAGCAGCAAACACATTAGCCGGGAAAGGGTTGCGATCTCTACATTCTTTGTGGGCTATTGTTCGTAGTATGAAAGTTCCAATAAATATATTGTTTAATCTTTTTGACTCGTATGTACTCTCTGTTTTAAATTATGGCGCAGAGGTATGGGGTTATATAAATCCAGAGGTTGTAGAAAGAGTACATAAGAAATTTTGTAAATGGATACTAAATGTTAAGCAATCTACACATACTCTAGCTCTCTATAGTGAGTTAGGTAGATTTCCACTCTATATAGAAAGACATGTTAAAATGGTTAAATATTTTCTGATGATTAATACCGTCAAGTCTGAAAATTGCATACTTAAGGCGGTTTTACAAGATCAAATCAAAAGTCTAGAGCTAAACGAATCAATAAAAAATTAGGTCTCATATATACACGATATCCTTCAGTCTTCTGGTCTAAGTGAAGTCTGGTTATATCCTGAATCCGTTAAAATAAATGTATTTGTTCCAGTCTTACGTTGTAGGCTTAGAGATATATACATAAGTAATTGGAGAACGGGGTTGCAGATGTCAAGTTCCTTAAATATTTTCCGGGAGATAAAAGATACGTTTGAGCAGTCAAATTATATCAGACTATTAGAAAATACAAAATTTAGAAAACGCACTGGCTAAATTACGTCTCTCTTCTCATAAACTTAACATTGAAGTCGGCCGACACTACAATATTCCGCGCGATGAACGAAAATGTACACTATGTAATTTAAACGACCTAGAGGACGAATTTCACTTTGTTTTAAAATGTACAGCTTATGTCGATTTAAGAAGGCTCTATATACCCAGGTATTATTATACCCACACACAAATAAATTAAGTATATATATCATTAATGCAAAGTAGTAATAAGAAGATCATAAAAAATTTGGCTCTATATTGTTTTAAAGCTTTCAAATTAAGGGATTCACTATTGTAATAATATAAATTTCGTTCTCAATCTGAAATCATTCCTTTTTTTTTGTTAATTTTTTTTCCATGTAACTTTTGAGTATATATAAATATATTTTTTCCTTGTTACATTCTCACGATATATGTGTTTTAAGGAAATAATAATTCATGTATTATATGTAAAATCTTCCATGTCATACCAATATATATATGTTCTCTTTTTCATTGTTAACGACGATGGGCTTGTAATGCTTAAGTCAAATAAAATATTTGTTCTGTTGTTCTGTTGTTGTTGTTGTTCTATTGATTTGATTTAATCATATTTTATTGCTTGAAACATGTACATGTAACATAGAGATTACATTAATACTAAACAGAATACAATAAATACGAATAAGGAAACATGTATGTTAACAGTTTGAAGCAAATGGGTTGGGCCACAAGTTTTACCAACATTAATGAAGGCCCTTCCCAGGCAATTTTAGATAACAAAATGTTCATTATAAAGATACAAAACTTGTTTACGTAATTAATGTGTTAGGCGAAGAAACAAGAAAATATATGTTTTTTTGCGCATCATCAGAGTAATATTTACAGTTTGCTTCTATATATATCTATATTGATATAAAAGTATTTAGATGACAATATTACGAGAAAAAAAAACAACAACAACAAAAGAAAATTGATATGAGGTTTAAATATCATGAAATAGAAAAAAAAATACACATTCTAAAAACATCCAAACTTCTGTTCACCTTTCCTCTGAAAAAAAAATAAAACAGGTTTCGCCTCCATTTCCGTTACTGGACCAGCATTAAAAATAGAAACACGGAGTTATATTTAATTATCATTAAGATATATTAAGTTCTAAAACGATTCGTATTCTTTAAATATTTTTGAACATGCCCAAAAATAATGTCATTATCTTCAGGCGACAAGTTATCAATTCCAAACAGCAGTTTCTTTACACTTAAAGGATGATATGGGCGGGTATTAATGAATAATTGATGGCGCTGTTGATGAAATAACGGACATTTGAAAAAATAGTGTTCTGCATCCTCTATGGTATATCCACAGTCACAGTTTTGATTATCACGTAAGTGGTTGTAAAATAAGTCGGAGTTTAGGTTACTACATTTATTACGTATTCTTGCATGATGGACCTGTGAAAATCTTTCACCAGAAATGAAGAATGGGGGAACTATTGGGGGTTTAAATTTTTCTTTTAGATTACGTTTAAAAGCTGATAATGAGTCTACAGTACGAGAATGAGTGTCCAAATTGTTCCAAAGTTTGATAGATGAAGGTATTGTAGATTTAGCATAGATTTCAAGCCGGCGTGCCATAGTAGCATAGTCAGAATTGTTTCTCAAATTGTATGTATTTACTTCTAAAACGGTATTTGGAAAAAGTTCAGACAGATAACAGGGTAATTCTCCACGGCTATATTTATATACCAAAATTAATTTCTGCATGTTTCTTCTGTCTGATAATGAAACCCACCCTATTTCTTTTAGTAAACGTTCTATTGATACAGATCTTGTTAAGCCAGTTACAATTCGTGCAGCGTCATACTGAATTTTGTCTAAAAGATCTTTTTCATAAACTGTGCAGCTATCCCAAACAGTCGATGCATATTCAATAATTGGTCTAAGATAAGATATATATATTTGATTCAAAGTTTTCCGTTTAAGCTTAAACTTTAACATACGCATAGATCCTAAAACTTTTGTGGCGGAAGATGCTATATTTGTAATATGTTCATGCCATGAACCATCTTTACTAAATGTAATACCCAAGTGTTTATGGTTGTCAACAAACGTTAAGCGTGTATTATCAAAGAAAAGTGTTGGTACGTTCACGTTTTGTCTATTAAGAGAGAGAAATAATACTTCTGTTTTAGTCGGATTAAATTTAACAAGTCATTGTTTTGCCCATTTTGATAATATATTTAGGTCGTCATTTAATGTTGATTCGATATGATTAATATTATTGGAACTAACTGATAATGAACTATCGTCGGCAAATAAACGTGTTACACTAGACAGAGAATCTGCAATGTCGTTCACGTAAATAAGAAAAAGTAGAGGTCCAAGTACTGAGCCCTGTGGCACGCCGGCATTAATAGTTCTTTCCTCAGAAAAAGTAGATCAAACGAATACTTTTTGTTTTCGACTTATTAAGTAACTAGACATCCATTTAAGAATATTGTCTGTAATTCCATATTGTTTTAATTTGAAAATCAAACCCTTATGCCATACACGATCAAAGGCTTTACTAATATCACAAAAAACGATGCAAGTCGATTTCTTGTCATCAAACGCTTTGCAAATTTGATTGTAAATGTCAATTAATTGATACACTGATGAATGTCCAGGTAGGAAACCTGACTGATTAGATTATTTTCATGAAAATAGTTATAGATATACTTAAACATAATTCGTTCCATAACTTTACCTATACAACTAATAAGTGAAACTGGTCGATAATTTGACGGCATTGAGCTATCACCCTTTTTAAATAAGGGCATAACATTTGCAGTTTTCCAGCTATCTGGGTACATATTAAGATTGACAGACATGTTGAGTAATATTTTTAGGGGTTCACAAATAGTAAAACGAGTCTCCTTTAACATACGATGGCTTATTTCATCAGGTCCACTTGCCTTAATTATTAATAATAAGATTTGAAAGAACGTCAATAATATCTTGATTGGTAATGCTGAAACTATCGAGCTGTTTATTCGTCTTATATACTAGCGGTGGTAAAAAGAGTCATCAATAGTTGAAATAGATACGAAAAAATCATTAAGTGTATCGGCCTTGTCTTTATCAGAAAAGGCTAGGGAATTATCATCTTTTATTAATGGGGGCATACATTTACAATTTGGGGAATTTTCTTTGACTAATAATTTAACCAGTTTCCAATATTGACGAAGATTCGTTGAACTACAATCACTCAAAGTAAATTCGATATTATTAAAGAACTCTTCTTTAGCATGCTTTATCATGTTATTAACCTTATTTCTTAAAGTTTTATATCCGACCCAGTCTTCGTATTTTCTGGTAGAAATAGCTTTTCGTTTTTGTTTATTTCGTCTTTTAGTGGTTTTCCTAATTTCAGAATTGTACCAAGGTTTATCTTTTGGACGGATAGTTGCCATAGTGGTAGGAATACACGTTTTTGCCAAATTTAAAAATGTATCTTTTATTAAAATGTATTTTTTGTACATATAATCATCGATCGGATTATAATATTTCATATACAAAATGTTTTGAAGTTTTTTTTTAATTGCATAGATCTAAATGAGCACTGCATCCTGTCTTCCCCAATCCTGTGCTTTAAATTAAAACCGCCAGAACATTTCCACCGTGCTGCCGTGTTCGTCAACGTCCAATATGCCATCGTTAGTATCTCCATCTGAAAGTACATATTAATAATTTCTTTTAAAAAAACATTAAACTGTAGCTTCACATTCAACAAATGAAGGAAGCGCGTATTAAAAGCATGGGTAGAAATGAACAACGTTTTAACTGATGCCCAATTTGGCTTCAGGAATAAATATAGTACTGTAGATCCAGTTTTTATATTAAACGCATTAATTCAAAAGCAACTTCAGAACAAAAATAAACTGTACTGTTGTTTTGTAGATTATAAAAAAAGCTTATGACTCTATCGAGAGAAGTAGGCTATGGTTTAAATTTATAAAACTAGGAATAGATGGTAAAATTTCTGTCGGTATTAAGATCAATGTACAGCGAAGTGAAACTTTGTATAAAAACATTTAGGGAGCCTATCTGACTTTTTCAATAGTAATTTAGGTTTGTTCCAAGGAGAAATAACTTCGCCGATTTGCTTCTCTTTATTTTTAAATGATATAGAAATGCAATTACAGGAAAATATTGACGCTGGAATAAATATTGATCAAATTGCGATATATTTGCTCCTATTCGCTGATGACGCGGTAATCGTCTCTGAAACAAGTACTGGGTTACAGAAATCACTAGATAGTTTATATTCTTAGTGTTGTAAATGGAACCTTACAGTTAACATAGAAAAAACCAAAGTTGTAGTGTTTAGGAAAGGGGGAAGTTAAGAAGGAACGACAAATGGTATTATAATAAATCATGAAATTGAAATAGTCAAGTCTTTTAATTACCTAGGGGTTGTATTCTCCAGTGGAGGTCTTTTATGCAAGCAGCAAACACATTAGCCGGGAAAGGGTTGCGATCTCTACATTCTTTGTGGGCTATTGTTCGTAGTATGAAAGTTCCAATAAATATATTGTTTAATCTTTTTGACTCGTATGTACTCTCTGTTTTTAAATTATGGCGCAGAGGTATGGGGTTATATAAATCCAGAGGTTGTAGAAAGAGTACATAAGAAATTTTGTAAATGGATACTAAATGTTAAGCAATCTACACATACTCTAGCTCTCTATAGTGAGTTAGGTAGATTTCCCACTCTATATAGAAAGACATGTTAAATGGTTAAATATTTTTCTGATGATTAATACCGTCAAGTCTGAAAATTGCATACTTAAGGCGGTTTTACAAGATCAAATCAAAAGTCTAGAGCTAAACGAATCAATAAAAAAATTAGGTCTCATATATACACGATATCCTTCAGTCTTCTGGTCTAAGTGAAGTCTGGTTATATCCTGAAATCCGTTAAAATAAATGTATTTGTTCCAGTCTTACGTTGTAGGCTTAGAGATATATACATAAGTAATTGGAGAACGGGGTTGCAGATGTCAAGTTCCTTAAATATTTTCCGGGAGATAAAAGATACGTTTGAGCAGTCAAATTATATCAGACTATTAGAAAATACAAAATTTAGAAACGCACTGGCTAAATTACGTCTCTCTTTCTCATAAACTTAACATTGAAGTCGGCCGACACTACAATATTCCGCGCGATGAACGAAAATGTACACTATGTAATTTAAACGACCTAGAGGACGAATTTCACTTTGTTTTAAAATGTACAGCTTATGTCGATTTAAGAAGGCTCTATATACCCAGGTATTATTATACCCACACAAATATAATTAAGTATATATCATTAATGCAAAGTAGTAATAAGAAGATCATAAAAAAATTGGCTCTATATTGTTTTAAAGCTTTCAAATTAAGGGATTCACTATTGTAATAATATAAATTTCGTTCTCAATCTGAAATCATTCCTTTTTTTTTTGTTAATTTTTTTTCCATGTAACTTTTGAGTATATATATAAATATATTTTTTCCTTGTTACATTCTCACGATATATGTGTTTAAGGAAATAATAATTCATGTATTATATGTAAAATCTTCCATGTCATACCAATATATATATGTTCTCTTTTTCATTGTTAACGACGATGGGCTTGTAATGCTTAAGTCAAATAAATATTTGTTCTGTTGTTCTGTTGTTGTTGTTGTTCTATTGATTTGATTTAATCATATTTTATTGCTTGAAACATGTACATGTAACATAGAGATTACATTAATACTAAACAGAATACAATAAATACGAATAAGGAAACATGTATGTTAACAGTTTGAAGCAAATGGGTTGGGCCACAAGTTTTACCAACATTAATGAAGGCCCTTCCCAGGCAATTTTAGATAACAAAATGTTCATTATAAAGATACAAAAACTTGTTTACGTAATTAATGTGTTAGGCGAAGAAACAAGAAAATATATGTTTTTTTGCGCATCATCAGAGTAATATTTACAGTTTGCTTCTATATATATCTATATTGATATAAAAAGTATTTAGATGACAATATTACGAGAAAAAAAAACAACAACAACAAAAGAAAATTGATATGAGGTTTAAATATCATGAAATAGAAAAAAAATACACATTCTAAAACATCCAAACTTCTGTTCACCTTTCCTCTGAAAAAAAAATAAAACAGGTTTCGCCTCCATTTCCGTTACTGGAGCCAGCATTAAAAATAGAAACACGGAGTTATATTTAATTATCATTAAGATATATTAAGTTCTAAAACGATTCGTATTCTTTAAATATTTTTGAAACATGCCAAAAAATAATGTCATTATCTTCAGGCGACAAGTTATCAATTCCAAACAGCAGTTTCTTTACACTTAAAGGATGATATGGCGGGTATTAATGAATAATTGATGGCGCTGTTGATGAAATAACGGACATTTTGAAAAAATAGTGTTCTGCATCCTCTATGGTATATCCACAGTCACAGTTTTGATTATCACGTAAGTGGTTGTTAAAAATAAGTCGGAGTTTAGGTTACTACATTTATTACGTATTCTTGCATGATGGACCTGTGAAAATCTTTCACCAGAAATGAAGAAATGGGGGAACTATTGGGGGGTTTAAATTTTTCTTTTAGATTACGTTTAAAAGCTGATAATGAGTCTACAGTACGAGAATGAGTGTCCAAATTGTTCCAAAGTTTGATAGATGAAGGTATTGTAGATTTAGCATAGATTTCAAGCCGGCGTGCATAGTAGCATAGTCAGAATTGTTTCTCAAAATTGTATGTATTTACTTCTAAACGGTTATTTGGAAAAGTTCAGACAGATAA